>NC_142064.1:4435000-4592500 GCF_059756535.1 Pantherophis guttatus
GCAGAAGATGGCCTGGCTGATGTCCAGGTTCTGTTTGGCAATGGAAACGTCGCTCCAGCGTCTTTTGTCACGCCACAGGCACCCAGGTTAGCTCGGATGGGTGAGTCGGGGACAGACAAGCCTTCTGGAAGAGGTGATTCAGCAGGATTTGGACTTTCCAAAGATGGAGTCAACTTGGCAGTGAAAAGTACTTTGGTGGGACGGGATCAGGGTGAAATCCAGCAGGTTCTGACAGGTTCTGGAGAACCGGTAGTGGAAAGTTTGAGTAGTTCGGAGAACCAGCAAATTTCAGCAAAGAGCCTTGGTAGTACAGTGGTCTAAAGCACCCTGTTATTAAGTTATTAAGACCAGCTGCCTGCAATTACTGCAGGTTCGAATCTCGCCAGGCTCAAGGTTGACTCAGCCTTCCATCCTTTCTAAGGTAGGTAAAATGAGGACCCAGATTGTGGGGGCAATAAGCTGACTTTGTATAAATATACAAAAGGATGAAGGCTATTGCTTAGCGCATTGTAAGCCGCCCTGAGTCTCCGGAGAAGGGCGGCATATAAATCAAATTAAAAAATAAAAAATAAAAAATACCACCTCTGGTTGGTCCCAAAGTGAGGTGGGAATGGAAATTTTGCAATATCCTTCCCCCAGGAGGAAATGGGGATTTTGCAGTATCCTTCCCCTGGAGTGGGGTGGGAATGGAGATTTTGCAGTATCCTTCCCCTGCCATGCCCACCAAACCATGCCCACCAAGCCATACCCACCAAGCCACACCCACAGAACCGGTAGTAAAAAAAAAATGGATTTCACCCCTGGATGGGATCAATCACTCCTGAATTTGACAGTTTGATTTTGACTGAGTACGCTACTCTTCAGAGACAGGGGTGCGCTCTCCAGATTGCAGAAATTCTGGCGACCACGGGAGGACAGCACAGAGGTACGGGCCTCCTCAGCTTTAGTTACTCTCTAGCACAGAGGTGTCAAACTTGATTTCATTGAGAGTTGTGGTTGACCTCAGGGGGCCGAGGTGGGTGTGGCCAGGGTGGGTCTAGCCAGCTTGACATCACTCATGTCTGGGGCGCCTGTGGTGGGCCGAGTGCTCTGCCAGCAAAAACGGGCTCCCGAGCTCCATTTTCACCTGTGATGACCTCCTGCAACTCTCTGCCAGCGAAAACAGAACTCGGGAGGGCTGTCTGCAGCCATTTTTGGCTGCAATGCCCTCCTGCAACCCTCTGCCAGCAAAAATAGAGCCCTCCCAAGCTCTGTTTTTGTTGGCAGAAGCACTGCGGGCCAGTCCCTCGCTGTTTCCAGGGTGACCCCAGGGGCCAGATCTAAGCACCCTGCAGGTCAGATCCAGCTCCTGGGCCCTGAGTTTGACATCCCTGCTCTTCCAATTGTTACACTCCTACTTTTAGTCAACATCCAGACAAATACTTACACCAAGATTAATGCTAGACAAACAGTCAAGTAGTAAACAATACCCCCGATCAAGGGACTACAATAAAGCGATAAACAAGCTAAGAGTAAACGACAGCACAATCAATGGACCACCACAAACGCCCCCAACCACACTGACAGGGCAAGCCTCTTGTACCTGAACAGAGAACAAACCCCTCTCCCTTCTAGCACTGATGAGATTACCTACTTGGGTAATGAGATGTCTCCAAAAAAGCAATCAAGCTAAGAGAACACCAAGGATCCCACAGTTCAACCCTGAGATAAATATTGTCCTCTACTGGTGTCTTCTGTCCATCCATCCATCCATCCATCCATCCATCCATCCATCCGTATCTATCTATCTATCTACCTACCTATTATCTATCTATCTATCTATCTATCTATCTATCTATCTATCTATCTATCTATCTATCTATCATCCAATCATCTATCTATCTATCATCCAATCATCTATCTATCTATCTATCTATCTATCTATCTATCTATCTATCATCCAATCATCCATCCATCCATCCACCTACCTATCTACCTATCATCCATCCATCTACCTCCCTCCCTACCTATCATCTATCTATCTATCTATCTATCTATCTATCCATCCATCCATCCATCCATCCATCCATCTACCTACCTACCTATCATCTATCTATCTATCTATCTATCTATCTATCTATCTATCTATCTATCTATCTATCTATCTATCTATCTATATCTATATTTCTATCTATCATCCAATCATCCATCCATCCATCTACCTACCTACCTATCATCTATCTATCTATCTATCTATCTATCTATCTATCTATCTATCTATCATCCATCCATCTACCTACCTACCTACCTATCATCTATCTATCTATCTATCTATCTATCTATCTATCTATCTATCTATCCATCCATCCATCCATCCATCCATCCATCCATCCATCCATCCATCCATCCATCCATCCATCTATCTATCTATCTATCTATCTATCTATCTATCTATCTATCTATCTATCTATCTATCTCCCTTTTAAATTGGGTTTTAAATGTTTGACATAAATTGGATGTTTTTAAATTTGTTTTTGAGCCCAAATTATTTAATCTATTTTTAATAGCTTTTAACTTTTGTATGTTATTTGTATTTTTATCTTGGCTGTTCACCACTCTGAGTCCTCTGGGAGTAGGGCGGTATATAAATATGATAAAATATTTATCTATCTATCTATCTATCTATCTATCTATCTATCTATCTATCATCTCAATTAATACTAGACCAATGATCAAATAGTAAACCATACAGAAGTACCAAGAACACTTGCATGAAGTTCCAGAGAGCAAACCCACTCCCTTCTTGCACTGATGATGTTCCCTAGTTGGGTCATTAAAGTCTGCAAGAAAACAACCTAGCTCAGAGAGCACCAAGGACCCCGCAGTTCAGTTCTGAGCTACAAACATTGCCTTCGATCCATTACAGTTAGGTTAGGCCCTATGTTAATGTAACTCATCTTCAACTCTGAAACAAAGTTGCCCCAGCTTCTGGTGATAGACTTAATAGAAACCATGGGATCAGAGGAAGAATTAGGTTAGAGTAAGCCTCCTCCAAGCCTACGGTTTTGTTTTATTGACCAACATACTTGATAAATGTCCCTTGAGAATTCCAGGAACTGCACATGCATTTTGAACAATCTCTCATTACGGTCAATGGCTTGAATTCTAGAAGGACGGAGAGCTTACTTTTCCATTTTGACGGTGACAGAAAAATCACATCCATGCCGGCATGAGTTTTCTGGCAGTGGGACCTGTTTCATTAAGAGCTATTTAAACCAAATTGTTGTTGTTGTTTTTTTTCCACATCGTTTGTTTTTAACTGCATGATGTCATTCCTGGGAGTGGGGAAAAAAAGGCATATGTCAAAATATTTCAGATGGGAAAGGAAAAAGAAAAACAAAAGGGGAAGGTGGGAGGGGAGGGGATCAGGGTGCGGAGGGGAGTGAGTGAGTGAGGAAGAAGGGAGGCAGGCAAGAGAAGGGAAGGGAAGGGAAGGGAAGGGAAGGGAAGGGAAGGAAAGGAAAGGAAAGGAGGAAGGAAGGAAGGAAGGAAGGAAGGAAGGAAGGAAGGAAGGAAGGAAGGAAGGAAGGAAGGAAGGAAGGAGGGAAAGAGGGAGGAGAGAGAAAGAGGGGAGATAGAGGAGTAAAGAAGAAGATAGGAAGGGAAGGGAAGGGAATATTTCTTTTCTAAAGGTATAGAACACTATCAAAGGCATCAAACTGCCAAATCAGATACATACTGAAACCTACTTGGAACTTCATATTTTAATCAAACCTTCTGCTGATAAATATTTAAGTCACGTCTTTAATGAAAGCTGAAGTAGACCTGCCTTCGTAGGGCCAGATTCTGAAAACACTGAACAAGGACTTCATTGCCCATTAAAGGAAGACAATGCGTAGGTGATTGTGGTCATTGAAATGCAGATGACGGGATGTGTCTATACCTAAGAAAGATCAGAGTTGTGCAGGCAATGGTGTTCTTTATGACACTCTACGGCAATTTTTGTTGTTGTTGTTGCTTTAATTTATATGCCGCCCTTCTCCGGAGACTCAGGGCGGCTTACAATGCGTTAAGCAATAGCCTTCATACTTTTGTATATTTATAGAAAGTCAATTTATTGCCCCCACAATCTGGGTCTTCATTTCACCTACCTTTGAAAGGATGGAAGGCTGAGTCAACCTTGAGCCTGGGGAGATTTGAACTGGCAGTAATTGCAAGCAGCAGATGTTAATCACAGTGCTTTAGTCCACTGTACTACAGGCTCTTGAAAGTTGGACTTTAATGAAGAAGGATGGAAGGAGTAGGGAGGCCTTTGAAGGGTGGTGTTGCAGGAGGCTCCTGACAACACCATGGATAGCCAAGAACACAAATCAATAGATCTATAATGATATGTCACAATGCCCTTTGGAGTCAGGAGGCAGAGCCACAGACTAGACGTTGGTCAGAAAAGTGGCAGCTGAGTCTGCAGAAGGAATATGGACATGGCAGAAGTCTTACAAGGGACCTTCCCTAATTTAACAGAATGACAGAGTGGGAAGGGACCTTTGAGGTCTTCTAATCCAGCCACCTGCCCAGGCAGGAAACCCTATACCCGTGATGATGAACCTATGGCACATAGCCATATCAGTGGACACACCAGCTCAGCTCTGGTGCGCATGCGCGTGCCAGCCAGCTGATTTTCGGGCCTTCTGGGTCCACCAGAAGTAGGGAAACAGGATGTTTCCTGCCTCCAGAGGGCCTGGGGGTGAGTGGGTGAGGAAGGCCCGGTTTTCTTTCTCACCTGGCTCCAGATCCTCTCTATGCATCTGGGGAGGGCAAAAACTGCCTTCCCCACTCCCTCGGAGGCCTTCCGGAGGCCTGAAACGGCCCATTTCCCAACTCCCGGTTGGACAGGAAGTGACGTTTTTTGCTGTCCCCAGCCTCCAGAGACTCCTAGCGATGGCAAAAAGGTTAGCCATCACTGCCCTATACAATTCCAGACAAATGGTTGTCCAATCTCTTCTTAAAAACTCTAGTGATGGAGCATCCAACACTTCTGGAGGCTCTGTTAAGATAATAAACTTAGGGCTAGTATTTCTGGGTGTGTTTTATGCCATATAATCATAGGGCTGAAAGGGACTTTGGAGGTCTTCTAGTCCAAACCTTTGTCCAAGGCAGAAGTCTTTACACCATTGCAGATAATGGTGTGTGAGCTGCACTGGCTCTCGGTGGTCTTCCGGGTGTGCTTCAAGGTGTTGGTTATCACCTTTAAAGCGCTCCACGGCATAGGACCTAGTTATCTTCGAGACTGCCTGCTACTACCGACGGCCTCCCATCGACCCGTGCGCTCCCACAGAGAGGGCCTCCTCGGGGTGCCATCGGCCAAACAATGTAGGCTGGTGACCCCCAGGGGGAGGGCCTTCTCTGTGGGGGCATCTACCCTCTGGAATCAGCTTCCCCCTGAGATAAGGAGAATCCAAGACCTCGGTGCCTTCCGCCGTGCCCTTAAAACCTTCTTTTTCTAGCAAGCCGGGCTGGCCTAACACTTTTTATAATGTTTTTAATTGTTTGTTATTGTTTTTAATTGTGGGGCCAAATTTATATATATCTTTTTAATTGTATTTTAATGTTTGTAGTTTATGCTTTTACTTGGCTGTTCACCACCCTGAGTCCTCAGGGAGAAGGGCAGTATACAAATTTAAAAATAATAAATAAATAAATAAATAAAATAAATGGTTCTCCATTTTTTTCTTGAAAACCTCCGGTGATGGAGTACCCACAATTCTGGGAGGCAAGCCGGACTACCTCGCAAGGCTGACAAGATCTTAGAAGAAATTAATCCAAAATTCTCAACTCAAAATACAAATGGCATAATTCAAATCGCTGCACATGCATTTTGAACAATCTCTCATTACGGGCAACAAAGCCATCTTTACATTTTCAGAACAGCTAATTCTGAAACCGTTCTGGGCCCTGGATTGGTGCTCACATCAATCCTTCCCTACAAGGAGAAGAAATCATGAAGGACTTGGCCAGAATGAAAGAGCTTCTGGTTCATATGAAGGTGTGTGTCCTCTCCCATCCTGTCAAAGAGAAACTGACCAAACCAGGAGAGGAGTCAAGTGGGGGATTCGTCTGGAATCCTTACATAGGCACAAAAGCGTGAGCTCCTTTGAATGCCGTTGATCCTTATTTAAGTCTGTCCCAGGTGCAAATGGCCAGTCTGGGAAGATTCCTGTAAAATAGGCTTAGAACAATAAAGTAGCAAGTTTAAGGCCTAGTTGTTTGCACCCGACCCATCCTGTTTCTTGGCCAGTTTCTTTGAGAATTCCTCCAGGTTCATCCCTATGAATTTGATTCATCCTAGCCAGCCGACATTTGCTCAGAAACGTGGAAATGTCAGCAACAGAGCTGAGGTGGCGCAGTGGTCCGAGTGCAGCACTGCAGGCTACTTCTGCTGACTGCCAGCTGCAATTCGGCAGTGCAAATCTCACCAGGCTCAAGGCTGACTCAGCCTTCCATCCTTCCAAGGTCGGTAAAAATGAGGACCCAGATTGTTGGGGTCAAGAGGCTGACTCTGTAAACTGCTTAGAGAGGGCTGTAAAAGCACTATGAAGCCAGTGGTGGGTTGCTACCGGTTCGCCCCGGTTCGGGCGAACTGGTAGAGGTGTTGGCAGGAGGAAGTCATCAAAAATGCTCTGTGCTTGTGCAGAACCTTCTGCAATGCACAGAAGCACCATACACTCGTGAAGTGTGCACACCCACATGCTCCCAATAGTGAACCGGTAGTTCCAGGATTTGAAACCCACTACTGTATGAAGCGGTATATAAATCTAAGTGTTATTGCTATTGCTAACTTCCAAAGATCCAGTTCCTTTTTCAAGTATAATCTTTGGATTGCAAACGTCGGGGAATCGTAAGAGAGAGCCTGCAGCAAGCCGAGTCTCAGCATTCACACACACACACTCACACACACACACACACACACACACACAGAGAGAGAGAGAGAGAGAGAGAGAGAGAGAGAGAGAGAGAGAGAGAGAGAGAGAGAGAGAGAGAGAGAGACTCCCCAACCTTATCATCAATTCTGCTTTTTCTATCTGCGCTCATCTCATTGTCCTCTGGGAACCCCCCTACCCCTGTCAGGAATTGCCCTTTATAATTTATTCAGCTTGTACTTGCCGAGTTCCTTTCTATTTATCATTCATCTTTACAGTTGTACATAAAATTAGATTGATCCTCCTTTGCCGGCGCCATCAAGAAGAGAGGAAAAAAAATTTGTCATTGAGCAACCTATAAAGCAAACGCAGACGCAGTGACAACCTTGTCTTCAATACCGGGGAACTCGCCCTCCGAGAAACCAAATTAAAACCACCGCCAGAATGAGCTGGGGATGTGGGGGGGAGGCAAAAGGCAGAGAGATTGTCACCTCTGTAATCTGATTTTTAATTTGCAATTGAATGAGCGGGACCTGTGGGGATGCTTAACCTTCCTCCCCACTTAAATATATTGCCATGCAAACCCGAGTGCAAGGAAGGCACCCTTACTACCTGCTTTAGATACGACAGTGTAAGTTGGGTAGGAGGATTTTTTGGGGGGGGATGACAGCTTGGCTTAGTTTTTTTGGGGGGGTGACGATAGGTTTCGATTGTTCTTGGCAGAGAGAGGAGGGATGCTTGAAGTTCATCGAAGAAGCGTTGGAGTAGCGTAAACGCGTTGCAGGAATGAGTTACATCAAATGACAACTATGTTGTGAGATATTGGAGTATCCCCCAAGCCACAGTTTGGGAGAGTGAAAGTGCAAAGACTTGTACATTTGCCTAAGAATTGTGACTTCTCTATCCCCTTCCCCTTCTCCCTCTCCTCCTCCTCCTCTCTTTCTCTCTCTTCTTCCTCCTCTCTTTTTCTCTTCTTCCTCCTCCTCCTCTTCTTTCTCCTTGTCCTCTTCCTTCTTGTTGTCCTCATTTTCCTTCTTCTTGTCCCACTCTTCCCTCTTTTTCTCCTCTTTTTCCCCTCCTCCTCCTTCCCTCCTTCTCTTCCTCCTCCTCCTCCTCCCTCTTCTCCTCCTTTTCTCCTCGTCCTCCCTTCTCTTCCTCCTGCTGTCTTCTTCTTCCTTCTTCTTCTCCTTCTTCCTCCGCCTTCCTTTTCTCCTCCTCCTCTTACAGTCTTCCTCCTCTCTTTTTCTCTTCTTCCTCCTCCTCTTCCTCCTCGTCTTCTTCCTTCTTCTTGTCCTCATTTTCCTTCTTCTTGTCCCACTCTTCCCTCTTCTTCTCCTCTTTTTCCCCATCCTCCTCCTTCCCTCCTTCTCTTCCTCCTCCTCCTCCTCCCTCTTCTCTTCCTTTTCTCCTTATCCTCCCTTCTCTTCCTCCTGCTGTCTTCTTCTTCCTTCTTCTTCTCCTTCTCCCTCCGCCTTCCTTTTTTCCTCCTCCTCTTACAGTCTCCCTCCTCTCTTTTTCTCCTCTTCCTCCTCCTCCTCTTCTTCTTTCTTTTTGTCCTCCTCCTCTTCCTCCTCCCTCCTCTTCTCTTCTTCTTCCCCCTCCTCCCCCTCCTTTTCCTCCTCCTCCCCTCCCCTCCTCCTTCTCGTCCTCCTCCTTCTCCTTCTTCTCCCCACAAATCCAGTTATCTTCAAAAGTGATACAAGCAGTTGTATCCTCATGTACGTTTACTCAAAACCCAGAGTCAAAGGCCACCTCATAGAATCTTTGTTGAAGTGAGCTCTGAATGGGAGTAAATCCCATTCACAACTGAACTAGAACTACATCAACTCACATCATACATATAATGAATACCGTCTGTATTCATGTTGGGGTTGAGCTTCGTGCTGCAATTCAGCGCAGCCAAAAGCATTTAATCATCATCTGGTGCTCGATGTTTCCCTGGTTGTATAAGTGTTCAAGCACACATCTACATATGGCTCCCTTGAGTGTGTGCAGCTGCCACTCTGGATGACAATTGTTGCTTCTGGCACACCAAATAATCCAGAAATTGTTTGTGTGCCAACATTGGGATAAGAAAATGACAGCAATGTGCTGATATGGTCTGATCTCAAAAATTTAATCTGAGTCAGTTCTTGCATGGGTGGCTATTAGGGAAAGAAGAAGAGAGAGGGAAAGGGGAAAAGAGAGGAAGGAGGGAGGGAGCGAGGGAGGGAGAGAGAAAGAAAGAAAGAAAGAAAGAAAGAAAGAAAGAAAGAAAGAAAGAAAGAAAGGAAGAAAGAGAGAGAGATAGGTGGGAGATAGGGGAGGGAGGGAAGAAAGAGGGAGGGAGGGAGGGAGGGAGGGAGGGAGGAAGGATGGATGGATGGATGGATGGATGGAAGGAAGGAAGGAAGGAAAGAAGAAAAAGAAAGAAAGAAAGAAAGAAAGAGGGAGGGAGGGAGGGAGGGAGGGAGGAGAAAACTATTTCTTTAAATTGTTAATTTAAAGAATTAACAATTCTTTAATATCAATTAATTGTTAATTGATATTAATTGGGGTGTTTTAAATTTATTGGGCCAAAATTTGTTTAATTCTTTTTAAAAAATAATTTAAATTTTGTATGCGATGTTTTTAGTCTTGGCTGTTCACCGCCCTGGGAGAAGGGCGATATAAAAATCTAATAAAATAAATGAATGAATGAATGAATGAATGAATGAATGAATGAATGAATAAATAAATAAATAAATAAATAAATAAATAAATAAATAAATAAATAAATAAATAAATAAATAAATAAATAAATAAATCTGTCAAGGAAACAATATTCCCGCATGATCAAAGGTATAGAATTGGACTTAAGGCAAGCTTTATGTTTTCACTGGACTCGTGCACAGAACTCTGATTCGGAGAACAAGAGAGTCACATAACAATAATAACTTTTTAAATTTCCCTTTGCATTTTGGCATATATATCAGATCCGATTTATTTGGGCTGGGTTAAATTTCATTAATTGGGAAAATACAGAGAAAATTGTCAGTATATCCCGAAGGGGTATATGCAGTATATGCAAAGGGAGATTGGTACAGTCTTTAACATCTCTTTAAAAAAAACAACACACAACCATCTGTAATAAAACTGCCGGACTGGAAAACTACCTGATCGATTTTGACAGGATTTTTAGCAAGTCACCCGTCTTTCCTTTCAAGTCAAGGCCCCTCACCCCAAAATTATTTCTACTGGAACAGGAAGTGTGCAACGTTGTTGTAGACCAGGAATTGTTGGGCTGAAAATGCAGAACCCAATGTTTACCTAACAAAACAGATTTTTTAATACTTCGTTAATAGTTTGACTTCCAACTTTCATGCAAATTTCTTCAGGGACTCCCTGTATAGGATATGTAGGGGAGGATTTTGAAGGTGCCATCTGTCTGTCTGTCTGTCTGTCTGTCTGTCTGTCTGTCTGCCTATCCATCTTTTCCTTCCTTCCTTCCTTCCTTCCTTCCTTCCCTTCATCTGCCATCTTTCCTTCTTCCTCCCTCCCTCCCTTCTTCCCCTCATCTTCCTTCCTTCCCCTCATCTTCCTTCCTTCCCCTCATCTTCCATCTTCCTTCCTTCCTTCCTTCCTTTCTTCCCTCCCTCCCTTCCCCTTATCTTCCTTCCTTTCTTTTTTCTCCTTCCTTCCTTCCTTCCTTCCTGCCTGCCTGCCTGCCTGCCTGCCTGCCTACCTCCTTGCCTTTTCTTCTCCCTCCCTCCCTCTCTCTCTCTCGCTAGCATTCTAGAAAATTTATATGGCCACTCCTCTTAAACTAAATAACTAAATTAAGTTATTAAATCAAATTAAATAATTGAAAAAAAAACAAGAAATAAAGAAGAAATAAAGAAAACAGAAACAAACAGAATCTCAAACGGCAGACTCAATATAACAGTGGCTCTTTCTCTGTCATCGGTTTTCTATGTTTCTATTAACTCTGAGCTGGTAACAAACTTTTTATAAAGGGAAAAAATAACTTTATTAAACCAATATAAAAATACCATTAAAAAATAATCATGGTACAATTACCAAGGCATCTCACGACCAATTCACAATACAAACACACATCTAACGGTCTCTAGGAACATAGAACATAGAATAATGGACTTGGAAGGGACCTTGGAGGTCTTCTAGTCCAACCCCTTGCTTGAGCAGGAGATCTTATTCCATTCTGGACAAATGGCTGTCCAATTTCTTCTTAAAAACCTCCAGTGTTGGAGCATCCACGACACTAGAGAGCACTGCACACCAGAACAACTAGACACAAGGACAGTTTTTTCCCGAATGCCATCACTCTGCTAAACAAATAATTCCCTCAACACTGTCAAACTATTCCCTAAGTCTGCACTACTATTAATCTTCTCATCGTTCCCATCACCCACCTCCTTTCACTTATGACTGTATGACTGTAACCTTGTTGCTGGTATTCTTACGATTTATATTGATATTGTTTCCTGATTGCTTATTTGTACCCTATGACTATCATTAAGTGTTATACCTTATGATTCTTGATGAACATATCTTTTCTTTTATGTACACCGAGAGCATATGCACCAAGACAAATTCCTTGTGTGTCCAATCACACTTGGCCAATAAAGAATTCAATTCAATTCAATTCAATTCAATTCAATTCAAGTCAAGTCAAGTCAAGTCAAGTCAAGTCAAGTCAAGTCAAGTCAAGTCAAGTCAAGTCAAGTCAAGTCTAGTCTAGTCTAGTCTAGTCCAGACTATTCTGAAGGCAAGTTGTTCTACTGTTTGATTGTTCTCACTGGAACATGTTGTTGGAAGTTGGGTAACACATACATTGAAATAACAACAAGCAAACCTGGTCATTCCAGGAAACTATAATAAAGGTAACACATATTTAATTTTACATATTCTAACAGCAGCCAGGATTGTACATGCACAATACTGGAAAAATGTAGAAACCCCTTCAGATGATAATATAATTTTAAAAATTCTGGAACGTGTAGAAAAGGATAGGTTAACTCTAAAAATCAAAGAAAAAGATGATTTGGAATATTTTATAACATTGGAAGTTTTCTACAAATGGTTAGTTGACAGATACTGAGGCTATTGGAGTGAATTTATATGAAATATGGACTACATGAGAAAGAAAAACTGAGGAGTAAATGTTTTGATGGTTATATAATTGATTTTATAATGGAGGATAGTATACTTTTCAATAATGATTGACATTATCACATATTAAATGTGCATGATTATAATGATTATGATGTTTATATTTTAAGACTTTGGACACCTAGAAAACAATATAGAAATGGAATTTGTGATATAAAAGAATAAAAAAATATTTATACCTGATTTTATAATGGAGGATAGTATACTTTTCAATAATGATTGACATTATCACATATTAAATGTGCATGATTATAATGATTATGATGTTTATATTTTAAGACTTTGGACACCTAGAAAACAATATAGAAATGGAATTTGTGATATAAAAGAATAAAAAAATATTTATACCTGATAAGGAGAAAAAAAAAGAAATAAAGAAAGTTCTTTCATATAAGCTTGTGTTTGGCCTCCACTTT
Organism: Pantherophis guttatus; assembly: GCF_059756535.1. Lineage (NCBI taxonomy): Eukaryota > Metazoa > Chordata > Lepidosauria > Squamata > Colubridae > Pantherophis > Pantherophis guttatus. The sequence continues at coordinate 4,447,464 of NC_142064.1, forward strand.
TTCAGGATTTAGAAATATTTTTTTTAGATATATAATTTCCGCTTCCCCAAACTTTTAACAGTTAATTGAGGTTGGGATTCATTTTATGTCTGGTCTGCATTGCCTTCAGCCTTGTTCTATTTGTATAATTTTGTGAGTTGCCTTGAATGCTCACCCAAGCAGAAAGGAAGGGTACCCATCATGCAAGGAAATGAAAAGACATTAAAATTCCAAAGGTGAACCCTCCCAGACAGTGAACGGATTCCTTCCGAGTCCAGAGAACATAGGATTCAGATCCTTTGGAGACCCCGAGATGGCTTTAAAAAAATTAACTCGGGGGTTAGTTCCTTTTTTAATGGATCGGCTTCGTTGTCCTTGAGTTGTTGGGAAAAGCTGCCATGGCTAATTCAGAGAATGTTCGAGATCTTTTGGCCTTATGTTTGTTTGGTTTTTCTACATCTTGATGGTTTTATTTCTTGCCTTGCTTGGTACGTCAATAAAGTTAAAGGTAAAGGTTCCCTTTGCACATATGTGCTAGTCGTTCCCGACTCTAGGGGGCGGTGCTCATCTCCATTTCAAAGCCGAAGAGCCGTCCGAAGACGTCTCCGTGGTCATGTGGCCGGCATGACTCAATGCCAAAGGCGCATGGAACGCTGTTACCTTCCCACCAAAGGTGGTCCCTATTTTTCTACTTGCATTTTTTTACGTGCTTTCGAACTGCTAGGTTGGAAGAAGCTGGGACAAGGAACGGGAGCTCACCCCGTTATGCGGCACTAGGGATTCGAACCGCTGAACTGCTGACCTTTCGATTGACAAGCTCAGGGTCTTAGCCACTGAACCACTGTGTCCCATTGATATGTCAATGGGAACAATATCAAATGCTTTTCATCGTGATGCTGATCAGTCAAAATAGCACCCAGGAATATGAGAACAGAATCTTATGCTGGTTGAAATCAACTTCGCCGACTTACGACCGTTTTTCACAGTTATGACCATTGCAGCCTCCCCACGATCACCTGATCAAAATTCAGAGGCTTGAAAACGGGTTCGTATTTATGACCGTTGTTGTGTCCCAAGGTCATGTGATCCCCTTTTGCGACCTTCTTCACGAGCTCAAACTCAATGGAAAAGCCGGGTTCACTTAACAACCGGGTTACTAACTGATCCACGGTGGGTGATTCACTTAACAACTATGGCAAGACAGGTCGCAAAATGGGGCAAAACTCACTGAACAAATGTCTCAATTAACAGCACAAATTTGGGGCTCAATTGTGGTCGTATGCGGAGGACGAGCTGTAATGGTCAGCCACGAGATAAGAGTCATTGGAATTCAAGAGGGTTTGGACTTAGATTGCTAGTGGGAATGTAAGGATTCCAGGCTGATTCCTTTCTTGACTCCACCTCCATGCTCTGCCTTCTCTACTCATATGGCTGGGACTTAGAATTAGGATAACTTTATTGTCACTTTGAATGTACGCTAATCGGCATACATTAAAATGAAATTTCATTACATACAGCTCTCAAAGAGTCACCACCTCCAATATACACTACACAAACATGACAAAATAAATGAATGAATACCAAATTTTGCATATACCCACATATATTCTATGACACAGAGAAACAACGCGGTGTAGTTTGGATGTTTACATGTACGCGGCGAGAAAAACTAATCTTTTATTTATTTATTTTTTCAATTTATATACCGCCCTTCTCCCTGAGGACTCAGGGCGGTGCACAGCCAGAATTAAAAACATGAAATACAAATATTAAAAACAATTAAATATATATATAAATTTGGCCCAAAAATTTAAAAATCACAAACCAATTAAAACATTTAAAAAGTTTAAAAATTTCTTCCTAAGCCAGCCCGGCTTGCTGGAAAAAGTGGGTTTTAAGGGCACAATGGAAGGCACTGAGGTCTTGGATTCTCCTTATCTCTGGGGGCAACTGATTCCAGAGGGTAGGTGCCCCCACAGAGAAGGCCCTCCCCCTGGGGGTCACCAGCCTACATTGTTTGGCTGATGGCACCCCGAGGAGGCCCTCTCTGTGGGAGCGCACGGGTCGATGGGATGTCGTCGGTAGCAGCAGGCGGTCTTGAAGATAGCTAGGCCCGATGCCATGGAGCGCTTTAAAGGTGATAACCAACACCTTGAAGCGCACCCGGAAGAGTTTACCAGACAGATGGCATAGGGAACAAAGCTGTTACAGAATCGGGTAATCCTGCTAGAAATACTCCGAAACCTCTTCCCAAAGGGGAGCAACAGAAACAGACCATGGAGTGGGTGTGTAGGGGTCTCTAACGATTTGAGCTCTAAGCACATAGTGCTTATAAGCGGCATCCTGAATGACGGGAAGTGAGCTTCCTATAATCTTCTCCACTGTCCTCACCACTCTCTGTAGGGACTTTCTATCTGAGGCGATGCAGTCACCAAACCAAACAGGGATGCAGTTTGTTTAAAACACTCTCAGTCATGGCTCTGTAAAAAGTGGTGAGGACAGAAGGAGAAAGATGAAGCATAAAGAAACAAGATGATGCTTACATTTGGCCAATTTGATATACTGTATACCTCCATCTAAACAAACCATGAAGGTCCCGAATCAAGCATTTGTTTTAAAGATCTGACGCTATTATTACAAAGAATGTGTAACTTTGCAGCTTGGAACGGTCTCTAAACAAACTGTTATAGGTCGAGAACTATAACCGAAAAAATGGACAAGGTACAGAACAGACAGCAAGAGGTGGGGAAGATTTGGGAATCTAAAAATAAAACAACAAAAATTGCCTTTGTTATATCTCTCCATGAACAAGCTGAATGCTGTGATTAAATACAAGTCTAAACTCTACTCAGAGATTGGTTGTGAGATATCAAGTCACCATTTCATGATCTCAACAGAATTCCTTGCCAAGTTTTTTTTCCCCCTCTCCTTCATCCTACTCAAATCTCTGCTTTATCTTCTGAATAATTAAATGAGATGAACAATCAAAGTCAGACGTGATCCCCAGATAAGCAACTACTGAATCAGGCTGAACAGAAGGTCCATTGTGTCCTTCCAACAAGCAACAAACATGAGAAGGAGAGATGCACGGTGAATTTCGGAGTGAGCTAAGTGAATTTCAGTAGAACGAGCAAAATCTGGGCTGCAAGCAGAGGTGGGCTGCTGGAGGTTCACAGGGATTTGCAGGAGAACCTCGGGAGAACCTCTAGCTAAGCTTCTGTGCAGTTCAGAGAACCCCCAAATCCCATTCCTGGCTTACCCAACTAGGTAACATGGGAGGAGGAGGAGGAGGAGGAGGAGGAGGAGGAGGAGGAGGAGGAGGAGGAGGAGGAGGAGGAGGAGGAGGAGGAGGACTGTAGTTCTTTGGTGCTCTCTGAGCTTGGTGTTTTCTTGCATATGTTTCATTACCCAACTAGGTAAAATCATGAGTGCTAGAAGGGAGGAGGAGGAGGAGGAGGAGGAGGAGGAGGAGGAGGAGGAGGAGGAGGAGGAGGAGAAGGAGGAGGAGGAAAACAACTGTGGTTTTTTGGTGCTCTCTGAGCTTGGTTGTTTTCTTGGAGACGTTTCATTACCCAACTAGGTAACATCATCAGTGCACCGCAAGAAAACAACCAAATTCAGGGGGAAAAAAAATAACCCAAAGCAGGAAAGGGTCCATGTGTCCCTGAAACACAAAACACATGTGCCATTCTATGGATTCACCTTGTATGAAATTCTGTTCCAACCAACCAGCAAAATCGGATGTTGTGGGATCCGATGCAATCCTAAATCACGCATCTCCCAGTTCCTTAACTTCTTCGACATGTGGCGGCCGTGACCATGTCGCTGAGCCAAACGGATTGCCCATTTTTCTACTTTTGTCATTTCTCCCACAGACGCTTAATCACTCAACAGTGATCTGGGTGAGGTAATGCAGGCCGATATCCTTCTCTGCCATATGACCTGTTTCTATTTAGCGAAGGAAATAGGAAGGGGTGGGGGGGGTGGAGGAATAGAAAAATCTACCAGTGGGTTTATTAGCCATGAGCTCAGTTTATTTGGACCATAAATAAAACCGGATGGCGTAATTACATTTCACATTAACCTCAGCAGGGAAAAAGGAGCTGGCTTGTCATTTAGAATCAGAACGAGTTTAAAAAATGTTAATACCCTGTTTTCCCGAAAATAAGACCCAACCGGAAAAATAAGTCCTAGCATGATTTTTCAGGATGCTCGTAATATAAACCCTACCCCCAAAATAAGCCCCAGTTAAGATTGTCAGCCAGATGGATGCATTTAGTACTGTATTTCCCCCCCAAAAATAAGACCTAACCAGAAAATAAGCCCTAATGCGTCTTTTGGAGCAAAAATTAATATAAGACCCAGTCTTATTTTTTTATTATTATTATTATTTTTAAATTTTGATTTATATGCCGCCCTTCTCCGGAGACTCAGGGCGGCTTACAATGCGCTAAGCAATAGCCTCCATTCTTTTGTATATTTATACAAAGTCAGCTTATTGCCCCCACAAACTGGGTCCTCAATTTACCTACCTTAGAAAGGATGGAAGGCTGAGTCAACCTTGAGCCTGGGGAGATTCGAACCTGCAGTAATTGCAGGCAGCTGGTCTTAATAACCAGTTTAATAACAGGGTGCTTTAGACCACTGTACTACCAAGGCTCTTTTGGGGGAACACATGGTTATATGATCAAAAACACCAATGCCACTCTGATAATTCAATGGATGGATTTTGGGGATGTTCCCATCTTTTGTTCAGGATGAATATAACGTTTAATTTTATTCGCTGTTACATCTACTATATTTATATAGGACCCCCAGGCTGAATTCTAGTTAAACTCACTTCTGGATGGACATTTTCTTTTCATCTGGGTGGGAGCGGCAATTAGACTGGGTTGTTTCTCTATGTCCTATGATATATTTGGGAGTATGCATAATTTTGGATGTATTTGTTTATTCTGTCATGTTTTATGTAGTGTATAATAGAGGTGGTGACCCTTTGAGAGCTGTATGCAACAAAATTTCATTTTAATGTGTGCCGATTAGTGTACATTCAAAGTGACAATATAGTTATTATTCTATTCTATTCTATTCTATTCTATTCTATTCTATTCTATTCTATTCTATTCTATTCTATTCTATTCTATTCTATCCAATCCAATCCAATCCAATCCAATCCAATCCAATCCAATCCAATGGTGGGATTCAAGTAATTTAACAACCGGTTCTCTGTCCTAATGATTTGTTCCAGCAACCAGTTTGCCAAACTTCTCAGAAAGTTAACAACCGGTTCTCCCGAAGGGGTGTGAACTGGCTGAATCCCACCACTGAGCCTATCCTATCCTATCCTATCCTATCCTATCCTATCCTATCCTATCCTATCCTATCCTATCCTATCCTATCCTATCCTATCCTGCTCTACGCTGTATGCTCTATGCTCTACGCTCTACTCATTCTCTTCTCTTCTCTTCTCTTCTCTTCTCTTCTCTTCTCTTCTCTTCTCTTCTCTTCTATTCTATTCTATTCTATTCTATTCTATTCTATTCTCTACACTCTACTCCTATTCTATTCTACTCTACTCTACACTCTACTTCTCCTCTCCTCTCTTCTCCTCTCCCCTCTTCTCCTCTCCTCTCCTCTCCCCTCCCCTCCCCTCCCCTCCACACTCCACACTCCGCACTCTACTCCTATTCCTTTTCCTTTTCCTTTTCCTTTTCCTTTTCCTTTTCCTTTTCCTTTTCCTTTTCCTTTTCCTTTTCCTTTTCCTTTTCCTTTTCCTTTTCCTTTTCCTTTTCCTTTTCCTATTCCTATTCCTATTCCTATTCCTATTCCTATTCCTATTCTTCTATTCGCTTTTCTACCTGGACTTCGGGCACACGTTCCTGATACATCAAGATTTATCAGGACAGATCATAGAGTCATAGGGCTGGAAGGGACATTGGATGTCTTCTTGACCAACCTACTGCCCAAGGCAGGAGACCTTATACCATCACACACAAATGCTTGTCCAATATTTTCTTGAAAACCTCCAGCAATGGAGCACCCACAATTCCAGAGGGCAAGCTGGCAAGCTGTTCTATTCATTAATAGTTCTTAATTAATAAATAAATTCCTTATCGCAAAGGTGCTTTTTCAGGAGGCAACTGAACTGTCAGATGTAAATGCCTTATTCTCCAATGTGTAAATAATGTATATATGGAACATCAGAGGTTAACTTATTCTTTGGACTTTAATGTATTCATAACTTACCACTCCCATTCCTAGCTCCACCCCTTGTATATATAAGGAGCCACCCTCACCATTCTCGTCGCTTCTACCTTGAATATTCAGTGAATATAGAATGCCTATCATATTTAAAAAGAAATATATTTAAAGCTCTAACTCCTATTATCTTTATTGAGTCTGATCCTGAAAATATTGCAACAAACTGGTAGCAGAGGATGGTTAATTGACTCAATAAGTAATTAAAAATGTCCAAGAAAGATAGGCCCAACACCAGGGCCTACAGCAAAGAAATAGAAACTGATCAAGAGATGATCAACGAATCCACCAATGCGATTTCGAGAGAATCCGAAGAATACACCACTGAAGAAGAAGAACTAATGAGTGAAAATAATGACCAGAAAGAAATCGAAATAGAAAATAACGAACTCAGGTCAGAGATATTAAAGATACTAAAAAGCCAAAAGAATGATGAAAGTCTCATCGCGGACCTCCAGGAGATCCTGAAGAACAGCGGAGCAGCGAGAGAGAAAAACGTCATTAAAGAAAAACCCAAAGATCAAAAAACCGTAAGTGAGATGACTACTGAGAAAATAGTTGTTAAAAAGAAAAGATGTGATCCCGCGCGAAATTTTGAATGGCAGCCATCTTGGTTTCAACGAACTTCAAAGGAGAATGGAGCAGAGCCAATCAAAACGCTCAGTTCAAAATTTCTGGCGCGAAAAACACTATCAGACGAAGAAAGTGAGAAAGAAGCCTCAAACTCTTCAGATGATCCAAAATCAGAAAGTGAAGACGATTTAACAAAATCTCAAGTAAAATCAGCAATGAAAACGCTTTTTGCTGCTTTTGGGCCAAGACTGAAAATTACCAAGACATCTACGAAGAAGCAAGAAATCAAACCGGCGACTCAAGACCTGCACGCTCCCATCCTGACTTCGAAAGCGACGACGCCCGAGCCCAGAGAGCCATGCCGATTTCGCCCTACACCACAGACAAAATCGAATACCAACGCACACAAGAAGAAGAAAAGAACCGTCGCCACCACCAGAACCCCAAAAACCGAGCCAGAGACCGACTCATCTGAGGAGGAGCGGATCGAGAGAGCTGAAAGGGAGAGAACCTTCCACGACGCCACCAAAGAAGAAATGAGCAACGCGCATGTGCGAAACTACGTAGACGACCCAGAAGGACTTGAACTGGCCAGAGAACCGCGCAGACTCATTGCAAGCATCCCAATGCCGTTCTGTAATTTCCTGCACTTGAGAGATCACGGACTGCCCCAGGTTGTAAGTAATGGACAGAATAATGTAGGTAACTTACCCAGTGACTTCCCAAAACTTAGAATTGATGGCATTAATTTACAAGAGTGGTATCAACAGCTTCAGGTTATTTTCATGAAAGAAAATTTACTATTCTTTATAACTAGCCCTCCAAGAAGACCTTGGACTTTAAAAATAGATTGTTTACATCATAGAGCATTTTTCATAATAATATCTAGCGTGTCTCCTGCAATGTATCATAGCATCAAACCAAACCTAACTGTATCAGAAATAATTCAATGCATGTTTAATCTATTTCACAGCGATAGCGTAGCTACAACCACAAGAATGTCTAAGGATTTCTTTTCCTCTAGAGTAAAACCAGGGGTTTCTATAAGTGAGCATTTGATAAATCTAAACAAAATAAGAGCTGAGCTACAATTGAGGGGGGAAGTGATTTCAGATCAAACAATGAAAAGTGTTATTATCAATTCACTTGATCCATCATGGGATAGCTTTATGTCACACTTAGATACCATTAATTTGGGATATTTATCCATAGAAAGTCTATCTAACAAATTGATAGCAGAAGACAATTCAAGAAAAAATCGATCCAGTAACCAAACAGACCACAAACCTTTTAGGAAAGTAGTCTTTCAAGATAAACATAATGAGGCCTTTAGATGCTACAATTGTGGATCCAGGGAACATAGTAGAAGAGACTGCCCCAAAGTCTCAAGAGAGAGACATAGACCAGAATATAGGAGCAAATATAATTACAGAAAATCTTCCACAGATAGACACAAATATAGAAGTCCACCAAATTACAAAGAAGGTAGAAGGGGTAGAGAAAATTCAAAAGAGAGAGAATCTGGGTCACTGAATGGGCTAAATAAACAAGACAGCACCAGAACACAGCAGGATGAGAATAACAATTGGCTTATTGATTCTGGTGCAACAAATCACACCACCAACAACAAAAGTATATTATCTTCATTTATAGAAGATAAATTTGTGATAAAGGTAGCTAATCAAGAAAAGGTTCAAGTACTAGGCAAAGGAAATGTGACCTTGCCTGGTCTAGGGAAAATAGAGGGGGTATTATTAATCCCAGAAATACCTCACAACATACTAAGTGCCATAAAATTAAGCAGAGAATCTGATATCAATATAGTTTTCTCAAAGGGGAAAGCAACTATAGAAAAGAACAAAACAAATGTAGGTACTGTAATGATAAAAGGAGGTCTACCCTATCTGATAACTAAAGAAAGATGTTTACATAACATTGATTCAAATATGGAAGATTGTATTGAAGCAGATGATGAAAATGTCAGTAACAGTGACAATGATGAGTGTAGAATAACTCATGATCACAAAAATACATACAAGGAAAAGAAACCAAAAATAGGTAAACCAATTCATGATGAGTGTGCTCACATCTTACACAGGAAATTAGGACATGCAAGCTTTCCTGTAGTACAAAAAATGACTGAACACGCAGAAGGTGTCAAAATAAAAAATTGTGAAAATTATTTGGAATGCTCAGTATGTAAGTCCACCAAACTAAAAACCAGTCCCAGACCAAAAAAATCTAACAGATCAACTAACAATATTTTTGATTTGGTACATATGGACTTAGTTGGTCCATTAAGTCCCTCAATTACCTATAGAAAACGTTACTTCCTAACAATAGTGGATGACTACAGCCGATATGGTTTTGTTTACACATTAAAGCACAAGGATGAAACATTTCAGAAATTTAAGGAATTCTACAAACGTATAGAAACACAACATAATATCAGAATAAAGCAAATTATGACAGATAGGGGATGTGAGTTCATGTCTAAAGAATTCTCCCAATGGTTAAAGGATAGAGGAATGTTACATTTCACGTCCAATCCTTTTTCTGCATTTCAAAATGGAGTTGCAGAGAGGAAAAATTCCACACTACAAACCATGATTAGGTGCACATTAGAGGATGCTGGTTTAGGCAAACAATTTTGGTCAGAGGCATTACATTATTCGAATTACACTCAAAATAGAACCTGGTCCAGTATTGTGAATAAGACACCATATGAGGTGATGTACAATAGAAAACCCAAATTATCACACATGCACATATTTGGAGTCACTGCAGACGTACACATACCTAAACAATTGAGGAGAAAGGGAGAAAACGTATCCAGGAGATTAAGATTCATGGGATACGAAACTGGAACCAAAGGGTACAGATTTATTGATAGTAATAACAAATTTATAGTATCCAGAACAGCTGTGTTCCATGAACAGGCCAATTGGTCAAAATTGCACCTTAATGAAATATTTCCTAATAAATGTAAAGATACGATATCTTGCGAGGAAGGAACAACAGAAAATCAAAATATTAACAAAAGTAAGAACAAAACCAAAACTTGGACTAATAGTCAGCATAAAATAAAGACAGACACATTAACAAAAAAGGAAGCTAGATATTTGCATGATAACCATAGCAAGCCTGAAAGAACTATTAGAAACAATAGAAACCAAATACCAAATAAATACAAAGATTACATAATGCATATGAATGGAGAACAAATAACACCTAATACATATGAAGAAGTATTGAAACTTCCACATGAAGAAAGAGAAAAATGGGAACTAGCTATGGAAAAAGAGATGGAAAGTTTACAAGGATTAAATGTATTCACACCTGCGATCGCACCTAAGGATAAAACAATTATAGGTACCAGGTGGATTTATAAGATTAAGAACTTAGAAGGAGGCAATACCTTATACAAGGCTAGACTAGTTGCACAAGGCTATGCACAAAAATATCCAGAAGACTATACTGATACATATTCACCCACAGTGAGAACAGAGAGTGTCAAAACAGCCCTTGTAGTAGCATCTGCACTCAATCTGGACGTATTCCAATATGACATACAGACCGCATACTTACATGCAAAATTAGATAAGGAAATATATGTAAGAGCACCACACAGTCAATACACTAATAAGAACGAAATTTGGTTATTAAATAAGAGTCTGTACGGATTAAAGCAATCCGGCAAAAGATGGTACGATTGCTTGGTAAAAGTACTTAAGACCATGGATTTCAACGCCACCACTGCTGATAACTGTTTCTTTGTAAAAAAGAGTAATGATCATATTGAATTTGTATTAATTTACGTGGACGATATTTTATACATTGGAAAGCATAAAGAGAGCAGGGAAATCTTTGTAAATAAGTTAAATGAACACTTCTCACTGAAATCTCTGGGTAAAGTGAATAAATACCTTGGTGTGCAAATTAACAAAACTAAAAGGGGATTCAAACTTACACAGAAAGATAAAATCATCGAACTCCTAAACAAATGTAACTTAAATAATGCTAAAACCTGTGACACCCCTATGCAAACTGATTTTCTTAGAAACACTGATGAATCTTCCCCTGAGTTTAAAGACAACACATTTTACAGATCAGTTATAGGTTCACTCCTTTATATATCTAATTGGACTAGGCCAGATATTGCATTACCTCTCAATCTATTGTCAAGATATGTTAGTAAACCAACCTTGTATCATTGGGAAGCTGTCAAAAGAATTCTAAGATATCTGAAGGGTACATTAGATTTTTGTTTAATGTTGGAACCCAATAATGACAGAGAACCAAAAATTACTTGTTATGCTGATGCAGATTGGGCTGGTGATACATCATGCAGAAAGAGTACTTCTGGTTATGTTTTTCTATTGAATGATTGTCCAGTTTACTGGTATACTGGTAAACAAGAACTAGTAGCCACTTCTACTACAGAAGCGGAATATGTTTGTTTGTCCAAGGCTGCAAATAACCTTGTATGGTTCAATGATCTGATCACTGATGTTTGGAAGAAACCCACCTTACCATTTATTATGCATGAAGACAATAAAGCGGCCATTGAAATATCCAGATCCGATGCAATTGGACAAAGGTCCAGGCATATTGATATAAAGTTTAAGCATGTGAGACAACTGTCTCAAGACGGATTCATTAAAGCAATACATTGCGATACTTCTGAACAATTAGCTGACATATTAACAAAACCCTTACCTTCTAAACAACACAAATATTTAACTTCTAAATTATATGTATTATATTGTCCTGAATCAGAATGTAATTGGTGTTGTGTAACGAACCGGCATTTAGAGGGGGATTTGTCAGATGTAAATGCCTTATTCTCCAATGTGTAAATAATGTATATATGGAACATCAGAGGTTAACTTATTCTTTGGACTTTAATGTATTCATAACTTACCACTCCCATTCCTAGCTCCACCCCTTGTATATATAAGGAGCCACCCTCACCATTCTCGTCGCTTCTACCTTGAATATTCAGTGAATATAGAATGCCTATCATATTTAAAAAGAAATATATTTAAAGCTCTAACTCCTATTATCTTTATTGAGTCTGATCCTGAAAATATTGCAACATGAACTTTCTTGCTTTTCTTTGAAGATGACAAGATAAACCTCCAAGGGGTCTCAATGACTTTCTCAAAAGGATGTAAATGACCAGCTGTCTGCAAGGAATATAAAATCCTTCCATCCAGTCAGAGTTGAAGAATCTTCTTGGATAAGAAGCAAAACATCTTCAAAGAAAAACAAGAAAGTCCAGTTGCCTCCTCAAAAAGCACTTTTGGGGCAGCCATGACCTGAATAGACTGAGAATCTCCAGAGACAAGGAAATTCCTCCTTATTTTCAGGTTGACTCTCCCTTTGAGGAACTTCTTCCCATTGTTATTTATCCTACTCTCAGGTACTATGGAGAATAAATGGAGGCCCTCTTCCCTGTGACACCCCTTCAAGTATTGGAAGATGCTATCGTATCACCCCTAAGCCTTTTCTTCATTAGTTTATACATATCTTGGTTGCGCAGCAGACTAAAGTGCTGTTAAGTAGCACTTAGCTGCCAGCTGCCGGCAATTACTGCAAGTTCGAATCTCACCAGGCTCAAGGTTGACTCAGCCTTCCATCCTTCCGAGGTAGGTAAAATGAGGACCCGATTTGTGGGGGCAATAAACTGACTTTGTATAAAAAAGAACACTGCTTGGCGGGGGGGGGGGGGGCGAAAGCCCTGCTAAGCAGGTATATACAAAAGTATGGAGGCTATGGCTTAATGCATTGTAAGCCGCCCTGAGTCTCCAGAGAAGGGCGGCATATAAATCGTACCAATAAATAAATAAATAAATAAATAAATAAATAAATAAATAAATAAATAAATAAATAAATAAATAAATAAATAAATAAATAAATAAATAAATAAATAAATAAATAAATAAATAAATAAATAAATAAATAAATAAATAAATAAATAAATAAATATCTAGAACCCTTATCTGTTCATTGTATGATTTAGCCTCCAGACCCCTGATCATCTTACTTGTTCTTCTCTGCACTCATTCTAGGACCTCAGAATCTTTGTTTTTTATCATGGTGATACAAACAAATATGGACACTTCCAAATGTGGGCTTGCTAGTTCAGTGTAAAGTGACATTATAACTTCCCGTGATCTTGCTGCTATCTAACAGAATAACAGAGATGTTATTCTGGGATCTTGGAGGTCTTCTAGTCCAACCCATTGCTCAGGCAGGAAACCTTACCCCATTTCAGACAAATGGTTGTCTAACCTCTTCTTTAAAACCACCAGTGTTGGAGTACCCACAAATTCTGGAGCAGTGGTGGGTTCCAACTGGTGTTACTACCCATCCTCTTCGCGCACGTGCTTTGCGTGCGATCACCTTACGCGTGTGAGCGAAGTGAGCATGCACGCCAAACTTGCACTCCACGCAATCGCGTTCGGGTTTCTGGCCAGCTGAGGTGTGGCAATCCACTCTGCCTCACCTATCAGCTGGGCTAAAAACCAAAAGATAAAGGTAGGAATAAAGCAGGGGTGGGCAGGAGGGCCCAGCTCCCAGTCGCAGAGAACCGGTTCGGTGACATCATATCGTCACTGCTACCAGCTCGGCCGAACCTGGCTGAACTGGGAGCAACCCACCACTGTTCTGGAGGCAAGAGGTTCAATTGTAATTGTCAGGAAATTTCTCCTTAGTTCTAGGTTGGTTCCCTCCTTGACTAGCTTCCATCCATTTCTCCTTTTCCTGCCTTCAAGTGCTTTGGGGGAATAGGTTCACCCCCCTCTTCTCTGTTATAGCCCCTTAAATATTGGAACACTGCTATCATGTCTCCCCTAGTCCCACTTTTCACTAAACCAGTGGTGGGATTCAGCCGGTTTGGGAGAACTGGTAGTTAAATTGGTGGCTGGCCCCACCCCTCCCCTTCCCACCCTTCCAGGAGTCCCCACATGCCCCATTTTGGCTCCTAGATAAGTGCAGGGAGGCCTACTAGGCCCAAAATGGGGTGCGGGAGGATGCGGTGCCCCCCACCCCGGTGGCCCGTTTTTGCTTCCAGGAGGCTTCAGAGAGGCTTACTACGCGCAAAAGAGGATGCGGGGGGGGGGTGTAGCATGCTGCCTCCCCCCCCTCCCCCGTGGCCTGTTTCTGCTCCCAGGAGGCGGCCTATTAGACCCAAAGCAGGGTGTAGAAGGTGCAGTGAGGCCCTCCCGCGGCCCATTTTTGCTCCCAGGAGGCTGCAGGGAGGCCTACTAGGCCCAAAACAGGGCGTGGTGTGGCCAGGTGCTGTGACAGGCAGCACTGGTGGTGCATCTCCCCCGCGGCCCATTTTTGCTCCCAGGAGGGTGCAGGAGGCCGAGTGCTGCCTGTCACAGCCCCTGGCCACACCCCCTGCCCATGCCCTCCATGGCCACGCCCACCCAGCCGGTCATTAGGGCAGAGAACTGGCTGTTAAATTATTTAAATCCCACCACTGGACCAGACATACCCAATTCCAGCAACGTTTTAGCCTCCAGCCCCCTCATCCTCTTTGTTGCTCTTCTCTGCACTCTTTCCAGAGTCTCGACATTTTTTCTTTTCTTTTTTTTTTTTTAATATAAATCTCTCTCTATCGCATTGGCCTTTTATTAGGAAAGTTTAAGAAGGTCCAGAATCAAAGTAACCAAGAATGAACGTAAACGCTACAAGGGATGTGAACCCAGTGTTGGGATTCAGCCGGTTCGCACAACTTTGGGAGAACCGGTTGTTAACTTTCTGAGCAGTTTGGTGAACTGGTTGTTGGAAGAAATTATTAGGGCAGAGAACCGGTTGTTAAATTACTTGAATCCCACCACTGTGTGAACCTCTGAAAAAAAAATTCTCCTCCGAAGTCTTCACCATGGACAACTTACCGTAGCTCCTGGCCCTTTCTCTCTCTCTCTCTCTCTCTCTCTCTCTCTCTCTCTCTCTCTCTCTCTCTCTCTCTCTCTCTCTCTCTCTCTCTCTCTCTCTCTCTCTCTCTCTCTTTACTCTCTGGATGCTTCTCGCCCATGTCAAAGGAACCATGAGCTAATTTGTCTGAGAATGCCAGGGGTTGTCTCTTGTATGAAGGATTAGCACAGATTAAGGAGGAACAGTGTTAATTGTAGGTGGAGAAGAGAGCAGTGTGTCTCTGCGATCCATTCTTGATTTCCCCTGTGTCTGTCTGTTTGGTAATAAGCTTCCTTTAATCTAGAGAGCCCCTTTGTGAAATCAGCGGCACGGACAGCAATATTGATTGCTTTTGAAAAACCATCACAGCTGCTCACCCAAATTACCTTTGATATGTGACCTTTAATGTAATTACTGCAACATCAAAGCATTTCTATACATTATTAAAGGATTTGTAGACTTCTTCATGATGCTAACCCATTATATGTAAAAAATAAACAACCCTGGCAAACAGACACGTGGCAGATCTGAAAGGCCCGGTGGACAGGTTGGGTAAGGCTCAGGCTCAACAACCGTTGTTGTTGCTGCGGTTGTGGTGATTGTGGTTGTTTTCTGCAGGGTTGGGCCAAGAGGAGTGGAAAATAATGGCGTAGAGTCCAAGTCACGTGGTAGTCCCAAAAGTGCTTTTTTCTGGAGGCAACTGGACTTTCTGTTGTTTTTTTCTTTGATGACGTTTCGCTTCTCATCCAAGAAGCTTCTTAAACTCTGACAGGAGAGTGGGGAATGGGTTGTCAGAGCTGAAGAAGCTTCTTGGATGAGAAGCGAAATGTCTTCAAAAGAAAAAAAAACAAAGATTAAAGAGCAGAGAAATCCATATATTTGGGGCACGTGACGTGAGGTCAGTGTGAAGTTTCCGAAAGATGCCCTTTAATTAATTCATGAGCTCTCTCCTTCCTGCTCATGGCAACTTGAAAACTTTGCAAGTTGACAGTAAACAGGAGATGAAGTAGAAGGTAGCCAAGACTCTCGGCAAGGTTGAGGAATGGAGGACAAGAAGGAGACCATAAGGTGGGCAGACACGATGAAGATGATTAGGGTGTCAGATGGTAAAAGGTGGACATTTGTCCACACAGCTGCTAGGAATCAAATCTGATCTAGAACAAAACAGAACAGAACAGAACAGAACAGAACAGAACAACAGAGTTGGAAGGGACCTTGGAGGTCTTCTAATCCAACCCCTTGTGTATAATTAGATTTCAGATCTGCTGAAATCTAATTAAACAACTGACTAACCATCTAATAAATATTGTATTGGTTTTATATCACAATGAAGTCAGGTCAAAATGATAGTTTATATATGTATCTATTTAACTTGAAGTCCATTTTCCTACCTTCTTGAATCCTTTGCTATGTACCGCAGTGGATATTAGACATAACTTGTCTTCAGTCATTATTTGAAGCTATCATCACCTTTTTTTATGCAACATCTACAAGTTCTTATAGCTATCGTTCTCCCATCTCCCATCTCTCTACCAACAGAGATAACGTCATAAAATCGACAGGCAAGGTTTCCTTCCTTCTTACCTTTAGACTGAGAACGGGTTTATGGAGAAGAACTGAGGCTAAGGGAATTGGGTGCTTTGGTGGAGAAGGAATATGGTAACCAAGGAAGGAAAAACGTTAAGCCAACAGGAAGACAATGTGATGAGCTGGGACAAGGGACAAAGGCCATACAGCCAACTGAACTTCCCTTTAATGATCCAAATTTCCCCCAAAAGCTCCCACGTTCTTGGCAAGTCCCAGAGCAAAACATACACACAGACACACACACACATACACACAGCAGCTGCTGGCTACGCACAATCCAGCAAAACAAAGGAACAGGGAAATGAGTCCACAAAGCAAGGAAGAAGCAATGAGTCCACGAAGCTAGGAACAAACAGTGAGTCCACGAAGCAAGGAAGGAGCAATGCAGTCCTGCAAAATCCAAATGTCTGCAACGGCACACAAAACTCCACAAATTCAGCGTTTGTTCCTGACAAATGCCCCTCCCGACAACTTCTCCTTGAATCTTGGTCCCCAGGTGTGCCTTGTGAAGAGGGGTGGGGCGGTCTCCTTCCGAGTCATCAGGTCGGCCTGCACTGTTCCTGCCTTCTCTCCACTCTCCATGCTTGGGGATCAGGAGGGGGCGGTTCTTGCTCATCGCCTAAGCTCTGCCACTCCTCATGTCCACTGCTTGCTCTCTCTTGGTCATCCTGGCCCCATTCCTCCCTGCTAACAATCCTCAGGGGCCCTGAGCTGCCTCATCCTGCTTCTCCCCACATTCCTCTGAAGCCAACACAATTGCCCCCTTGATCTCCGTTGGCTCCAGCTCCGCTCGTCCTCCTCCACAGATTCAGACTCGAACTGGGGCATGACAGACAAGGTTTGGGTAACTAGCTAGGTTCATAGCAATGGCTTGCATTCATTAATACGGAGGATCCCGGATCTGCACACTTTCCACCGTGCTCTTAAAACCCTCCTATTCCAGCAAGCCGGCCTGGCCTAATTTTCTCCCCTTTCTTTTAAATTTTTAAACTAAAATTTTAATTTGTTTTAAATTATTGGGATTTTTAATTGTTTTGGGCTAAATTATTTAATTTGGTTTTAAATTGTTTCTAACTTTTGTATTTATGTATTTTATTCTGTGCCTGTTCACCGCCCTGAGTCCTTCGGGAGTAGGGCGGTATATAAATTTAATAAAACAAACAAACGAACAAAACAGACCACGCCTAACCAAATAGCATCACCCCACTTGTTCTGAGATCTTAAGTGTTTTACAGCTAGAACGAATGGTGCCTTCAGGAACATTTTCAGCAACAGCTTGCAATCATGTTGGCAAAAAAAAAATTATAATAATAAAAAAATCCCCTTTAGCCAGAAGGGTGCAGACATCAGAGATTTCTCCAAGCTATGTCAGAAGAAGGAATTCTGCAGGCAAGGAAGAAATCCAAATCCATATATTTAATTTTGTCATATTTAAAAAGTCACAATGCAACCCTTTGCTTCACCTATGAGTTTTGCCACTCGAGGAATATGGTCAGAGTTGGTATTCAGAGCCTTGGTACTACAGTGGTTTAAAGCACCCTGTTATTAACACAGCTGCCTGCAATTTACTGCTGGTTCGAATCTCTCCAAGGCTCAAGGTCGACTCAGCCTTCCATCCTTTCTAAGGTAGGTTAAATGAGGACCCAGTTTATGGGGGCAATAAGCTGACTTTGTATAAATATACAAAAGTATGAAGGCTATTGCTTATTGCTTAACGCACTGTAAGCCGCCCTGAGTCTCCGGAGAAGGGCGGCATATAAATCAAATTAAATAAAATAAATAAATAAAATAAAATATTCAGCCGGTTTGCCCGAACTGGTAGGAGAAATTGCAGGTGGGCCCGCCCACTCACCCTGGCTCCATGCCATCCTATTTAGGCACGTTTTTGAGGCCTGGCGCATGCACAGAAGGTGCACGCACCAGCAAAGTGCATGTGTGGAAAGCTGGGCGCATGCATGGACAGCCAGGCGCGTCCAGGGATGCATGTGTGCTCAGATTTGCAAACGGTAGAGAAAGTAAGTGAATCCCACCCCTGAATATGGTCTAGGAAATCTCTGCTGCCTCTTCCCCAGATGTGACCCTACTGCAATTCCCTTGCTTAACATGATCCAAAAATATATGCGGACCAGTGGTGAGTTTAAAAAAAAATGCTATTGGTTCTGTGGGTGTGGCTTGGGCGTGGCATGGCTTGGTAGGCGTGGCTTGGTGGGTGTGGCAGGGGAAGGATACTGTAAAATCTCCATTCCTCCCCACTTCAGGGGAAGGATATTGTAAAATCTCCATTCCCTCCCCACTCCAGGGGAAGAATACTGTAAAATCTCCATTACCTCCCGATCAGCTGGGACTCGGGAAGCAGAGAATAGATGGGGGCGGGGCCAGCCAGAATTTTTACTACCAGTTCTCCGAACTACTCAAAATTTCCGCTACCGGTTCTCCAGATCTGGTCAGAACCTGCTGAAACCCACCTCTGGTGTGGACTCACAATTTACCAATATCTGGAGAGCCACACGTTGTTCTGCCCCGTCTTCGGTAGAGTTTATTTGAAGATCCATCACACAACACCATGAGTTTTTGACTGTGCTCCATGGCAGCATTTTTTTTAAAAAAGGTATATCTCTCACGAAGAAGCAAAATTGTGAGAGTTATTGACACCCACAAGCTATCCACCAACTCTACTAAGTGGACCTTATCCAGTGGTGGGTTTCACATTATGTTACTACCGGTTCGCCGTGCACGCCTGCCTTCTGCAAATGCACCCAGCATTCCGCACATGCTCCCAGCCTCAAAAATGTGCCTAAATAAGATGGCATAGAGTCGGGGGGAGGGGGGGTGGGCAGGCCCACCTGCAATTTCTGCTATTGGTTCGGGCAAACCAGTCCAAACCGGCTGAAACCACCTCTGACCTTACCAACATTATCAACATTGCCAAAAAGGCATTAAGAGTTGTTAATCTAATCTTGCATAGCTTCTTCTCTGGTAATGTTGTACTACTAACTAGAGCATACAAAACATTTGCTAGACCAATTCTTGAATACAGCTCATCTGTCTGGAACCCGCACTGCATATCGGACATGAATACAATCTAGAATGTCCAGAGATATTTTATGAGAAGAGTCCTCCATTCCTCCAACCACAATAAAATACCTTATGCCGCCAGACTCCAAATTTTGGGCTTAGGTAACTTAGAACTACGCCGACTTCCGTCTGACCTAAGCATAGTACATAAAATTATCTGCCACAATGTCCTTCCTGTCAATGACTACTTCAGCTTCAACCACAACAATACACGAGCAAATAATAGATACAAACTCAAGGTAAACCACTCCAAACTCGATTGCAGTAAATATGACTTTATTACTGAAGTGGTCAATGCCTGGAATGCACTACCAGACTCTGTAGTTTCTTCCCCAAAGCCCCAAAACTTTAACCTTAAACTGTCTACTGTTGACCTCACCCCATTCCTAAGAGGTCTGTAAGGGATTTGCATAAGTGCACCAGCGTGCCTACCGTCCCTGTCCTAATATTCCTTTTTACTGACTCTTTTCATGTATTCAAATTATGTTTATACTTTTACCTGTTATCTTATGTCTGCTTGACAAATAAACTTATGATGATGATTATGATTAACTCATCCTACAGTAAGTAGAGTGAAGGAGAATCACCTTCTGAATTCAACTCAAAAAGTAACTGAAATAAGAAAGTTAAATTTAGGAAGATCATAATCTGCAGTCAGTTTGGGATGGATAGTCCTTCTAAGGAGATTGGAGATAAAGAAGCTGCCTCCAAATGTTGTCCTTGCATTGACACTCACAAATGCAAACTGTGTGGGGAAACCATAACTCAATATGGAATTCAACCGGGGTGGGTTCTACTTATCTTTACTACTGGTTTGCAACGGGATCATGCGCTTGCTTCTGTGCACGCGCAGATTGCCGATGATGACATCCGGGGTGGTGGGCGGGACTTCCTGCCAGTTTTACTACCGTTTTTTTTTATTATTATTATTGAAAAGTTTTACAAAAAAACAAGAATTTTCTTCCCCCCCATGTTCCCCCCACCCTTTCCCTCTCCTCATCCCACCCTCCCCACCAGACTTCCCAGAGCAAAATACAAGGTGTTTCATTTAACAATCATAAACTAGATTAACCTACTTATCCTCAGACTAACTAACTCCCCCCCTGAAACCTCAACTCCACTAAAAACCTAGGTAGTACATTCATTTTTATTGCTGCTATCCTCCCCAGTAATGATAGTTGTAACTTTTTTCCAATTTTCCATTTCTTTCTGTACTTTTTGCCAAAGAATTTCATAATTATTTTTAAACAATTTCGTGTTTGAGGCTGCAATATATACTCCTAGATACTTAACCTATTTAACTATTTCAAACCCCGTTATTCTCCCTAAGTCTTCTCTTTGAGTTATGGACATATTTTTAGTTATCATCTTTGTCTTATGTAGATTTACTTTAAATCCAGATACTTTGCCATATTGAGCTACTATGTCCAACATATAGGGAGCCGCTTCTATAGGTTGAGATAAAGTAAGAACCAGGTCATCTGCAAACGCTCTTAATCTATAATCCTGCTGTCTAATTACAATTCCTTTTATTTTATCAGAGTCACGTAACTTATTCAACAAGACTTCTAAAGTTAAAATAAACAACAATGGCGACAAGGGACAACCCTGCCTAGTACCTTTCTCAATTTTAAACACAACCTCCATTAACTATTATTTGTGCTGTTTGTTCCTGATATATTGCTCTAATTGAATGTATAAAATACTCCCCAAAGTGCATTTTTTCTTATTATCTTAAACAGAAATTGCCAGAAATTGCAAACCGGTCCGAACCGGGGCAACCCACCACTGAATTCAATGCACCCCAAAATAAACCCATGAACCTCGTCCTTATTTCGAAAGCGTTACGATGGTTTCCAATCAAACACACTGAGTAAACGTTAGCCGTTTCAAACATCGGAGCAGCAATCTGCAATTTTCACCCTTCTCTATCTGGTCTTTTTTAAAATTCACTTTAGAGCTGAAACTAAATTTGTAGCAGAGAAGGAAAACTAGGAAGGACTGTGGCATTTTGTAACTGACACCCATAAAGCTGAATTCACTGCTGCCATTCTCAGTGAGCTGAGCAACAGATTGAGGACAACGGAGTGAAAAGAATCAGTAAAGATATTTTTTAAATATCTTCAAAATAACGAAAGAATGCACATCCTTGGTTATGAAAGACCTTATGAGGAAGTTCAGGTATAGTACAGTTCTACAAGGAGAGGGGGAAAAACAACTCAGAACTGAAGAGAAAAATTATGGGATGGGAAAAATTAAGGCAGTATTAAGTGTCCCAAACGTCTTTTTTGGTATAACCTCTGTGTTTTATTTATTTAATTCCACTTTGGCATCGCCTGACTCCAAGCCAAATCTGGACGATTCATCATCTGATAAACCAGAAACACACAATAGAAAACTTTCTTTTTCATTTACTCAAGTAAGAGGTTTAATTCAGAGTACCTGAGCTTTTAAAAGCACCAAGAAATAAAGAATAAAACGAGAAAGCTGGGAGAAGTTAAAAACTGCACATACGGTATCAGCAATGTTCAAGGGATGTACAACAATATTTGGAGGTGGTTGGTGAAACGGTTTACCCAAGTTGTAAATAGTGAGTAATGCCATTGAAGACTCAACCTGTCTCCCATTCCTACACCAGCAACAACTGGAAAACTGAGTATCAAAACTTGCACAATAGTAAGGAAGACCCCCAATTTACGATAAATTCCTTTTATCGTATTCGCTTCCTTTTATCATATTCCTTTTTTTCAATTCTCTGCTGGTAGCTATTTCTGTGAAATGGGTCTAAAATTCCAGCATTAGGCATAAGAGTGGCTCTCTTCATACAAACACTATTCACCAAGCCACTTGTGAACTGAGCATCTGTATTATTCACCTATCATGTTAATCTTGATCTGCTTTAAGCGTAAGCAAGGTTTTTTTTTTTATTTTTTAAATTGGCTTTCAACAACCAGGTTAAACTCATTGCGCAAACAAAGCCAGTATGTCTTATTCATACAACATAAAATCGATCATCGTGGTTTGTGAACCAGAGTGAGTTTGTTATTCTAATGAACTACTGTTTGTTGGGTAAGAAGATATCTGTAACTACTGGATTGATTAACTGGAAAAGACTTGGAATTTGTTTAAAGACTATGAGACTGTTTTTTCTACTATAAAGTAAGCTTATGATAAACCAGTTTGCATATCTCTTATTCATTGCTCTCAGCAACGTTTCCTTGTGCATTTACTCTGCTGGTTGGTAACACAACACCAATATCCTTAACATTAGGTAGCTTTGTAAATGACATTTTTATCTTCCTTTTTTTTTTTAATCATTCTACTTGTGTCGAACTTATTTTTTTTTCCTGGAACACACTAAAAATTCTAGACTATGATCCAGTTGTGAAGAATGGTGCCGATTTGCTCCCAATCTTCTCTCCTGCCTTTCCTAAGCTACCCGGAATTATTCCAAATGCTAAAACAAGAACGGCCCAAATCCAAACAGCCATCAACACACTTGAGTGAAGAACTCAACAACCAAAAGTTGTCATCTGAAACTTTTTTTGGTTCAAGTCAAGAGAAACGCATTGTCCGTCTCCGCAACAGCTAGTCATGTCACTGCTCACAAACGCCTTCAAGTTTTCGAAAGGAAAAAACCAACACAATTTTCCACAACTTTTTTCACAAAAATCATCACCACCATTTCCTTCAGCTTCCTTCTTGGTGGGCCTGCACGACCACGAAACACAAGGAAGAGAGGATGTTCAAAAGAGAAAGAAAAAGTACGGCATCGCTCGGTAGATGCCGTACTTGGACCAAACATGGTCCCATTGATGTTCTCCAACCTCAAGGAAGCATCTTAAAAGAATGATTTGGACTCACCCCTGGTAGAGTCTTCTGTTCGTGCAATGCACTCTGGGCTTTAAGAGCAGATTCCCGTTCACAGTACGTTAGGAAGGCACAACCTGTAAAAAGCAGAAGAAGAAGAGAAAAAAAATAAACCATGAGAACAGGCTAGCTCTTTCCCCAGATACAATTTCTGGTAGGACCAGATCTTCTCCGGGAGCAGATGTGTCCACTTCTAAACATAGAAGGCTAGTTGAACAATTATGCCTACGAGCTTAATCCAATCCTCTGTCAACTCTGAAGCAAACCTGTCTGAAGCCATACTGTGCAGCCTCATAGTTGCCACAAACTCTGAGAAGGGGAAGGGAGAGCGGGAAATAGATAGGCTGGCTAAATAGTCGAAACAAAAAGTTTTCTTGTGGGAACCAAGGTCATCCCAACAGGTGGCAGTTGAAGGAGAAGAGCAGTGACCAAGCAGTCTGCCAGCTGCTTTCATTGGACAATGTGACCAGTGACATCTGGGGAGGGAAATATTTGCTCTTTTAATTAGGGGAAAAACTGCAGGAACTTTTAGAGTTAGTTTTTACTAGCTGTGCCGATATGATGTATCCAATAAATATGTTGTTTGAGGAATCTACCTGCCTCGAAGTTCTGCTTTTAGCAGATGTATTACTTGGACCCTCTTTAAAGTCACTTTAAAAAAAAAAACCAGTTTATTTATACATTTTCAGTTTACATACATAAGTGCTTTGTAAACAGCATATTGTCTGGATCTATTTGCTTACATAGTAATACTTTCCCAGCTCCTAATTTCTCTCTCTATTATCCAACCATTTTCGAAAATACTCTGTATCTTCTTTTTCTTTTATCTTTAACATCAATCTGTCCATTTCTGCACAATCTAGTATTTTTTTTAAAATATATCTTCTTCTGTAGGTGTTTCCTCATTTTTCCAGTACTGTGCAAATATAATTCTTGCTGCTATCAAGACATGTAATATTAAATATATATTCCCTTTATCATACTTTTCTGGTACTATACCATACAGAAATATTTCTGGCTTATAAGGTGTATGTAACTTTAACATCTTTTCTAACCATGTATGCATTTTTGTCCAATATTTCTTTGCTTTTGCACATCTCCACCACGTGTGATAATATGTACCCGGTGTCTGATTACATTTCCAACATCTGGCGGACCTGCTTTTAAACAACTTTGCTAATCTCGCCTGTGGTAAGTGCCACCTATAAAACATTTTATATAGGTTTTCCTTGTAAATAGTTGCCATTGTCAGCTTATAGTTGCTTTCCCAAAGTTTTTGCCATTTGTCTAAGTCTATTGTAAGAAATTAGCACCCACCCCTCTCCTAGAAGAATGAAATATTCTAGGAAATATTAAAAAGGCAGAATGTTATACCTCCCTGGATGAGAAAAGGAGAAACATGCTCTTGGAAAGCAGCCCCCACTTTTGTTAATAACCCCAGAAAGACTGGTGCCAACCTATCTACAAGACAAAAGGCTGGGCCAGTTTATCTACAAAACAAAAGACCTTCACTCTCAGGACATGATAGGATTAGCCCTCACTCAAGAGCCAAACCAGGACAAAGTCATTAAGACATAATAGGAATTGCCTGAAGCCTCTTCATTACATCACCCAACAAGATTCAACCAAGTCTTGGACTCAAGACAACCTACAAAGTTACCCCTGCATGGCCCCAAGGGAGTATAACAACCAATCAGAATACATTTCTTTCACAGGAACAGGAAGCAAGTTCAAAGCTCAAGAGAAGGTATCGGTATCTCTCTCTCTCTCTCTCTCTCTCTCTCTCTCTCTCTCTCTCTCTCTCTCTCTCTCTCTCTCTCTCTCTCTCTCTCTCTCTCTCTCTCTCCCATGTGCTCGATTGCCCAGGACCTCAAACCATGTGGTCATGACCACCATTAAACCATCTTTCCAATCAGTCTCCATGTTTCCAGTGTCTTTCTTCCCACCTGGAACTGAACCCAGATGGACATTTCTTCCAACACTATAGTACCGTGATGGCGAACCTGTGGCATGCGTGCCACAGGTGGCACGCATAGCCATATCAGTGGGCATGCCAGCTCAGCTCTGGCGTGCATGCGCGTGCCGGCCAGCTGATTTTCAGGCCTTCTGGGCCCACCAGAAGTAGGGAAACAGGCTGTTTCCTGCCTCCGGAGGGCCTGAGGGGATGGGGAAGGCCTGTTTTTCTTTCTCACCTGGCTCCAGATCCTCTCTGTGCATCTGGGGAGGGCAAAAACAGCCTTCTCCACTCCCTCAGAGGCCCTCCGGAGGCCTGAAACAGCCCATTTCCCAACTCCCGGTGGGACAGGAAGTGACGTTTTTTGCTTTCCCCAGCCTCAAGAGACTCCTAGAGAGGATTTTTAAGCTTAACAAAATGTTGTATAGTTTCTTTATTAACTTTTCATCCACCCCTAACATTATTTGGTCAAGTTTGCTCTTTGTAGAAGCCATATGTCTTAATATCTTTCTCATGTCTCAATTGTATTTTTTTTAAAGTCACTTTTGAATGGTGAAAAGATTAAAGGCCACAATTGTTGTTCCCAAAACAGATCCTGGGCTGGCTACAAAGCTAATAAAGACCACCAGATATGAGGAAGGGTATTTTCAGCTTCTTTTATTGGAGTACTCCAGCAAAAGGGTCTCAGCAGCTAAAGGAGACAAGACCCCCAAACAATGCACAATGACAGGTACCCTGTTTCCCCCAAAATAAGGCATCCCCTGATAATAAGCCCAATCAGGCTTTTGAGCGCATGACAATAAGGCCAAATGCTTATTTTAGGGTTCAAAAAAATATAAGACAGGGTCTTATTTTTGGGAAAACGTGGTAGTCCTCAACTTACAAGAGTTCATTTAGTGACCATTCGGAGTGACAATGGCACTGAAAAAAAATGGACGGACGACTGTTTTTCCCAGTTACGACTTTTTCGGCATCTCCATGATCATGTGATCAAAATTTGGATGCTTGGCAACTGGTTCATAGAAAAATGGATAAGTTTTTTTTAAAAAGAAGGTGTGTGTGTGTGTGTGTAAAAGCTTCTTTTCAGGAATGCTATGCAGAATTTGTCTGGTTTTATTTCGCGTTCCGTAACCGCTCTGTGGCTGTGTTTACCGTACATTTAAATTACATTCTTTTTATCCTGAACTGTAAAAAATTCATTAATATACACGTAAACATTTCTGTTTAAAATTTTCCCTTGCCTATTTCTGTTGAGCTGGAACCAATTACCCTATTTTCCGTAGAAATCTCACTCTGAGTAGCGCAAATTCAAAGCAGGCAACCGTTTCGTGGGATTCATTATCCACGCTAATCGAGACCTACCTATGTATCGTCTATATATCTGTGTCTGTAGAGCCCATTGAGCACACTTAGGTGTGGTGATTTATTGTTTATTTTAATTTATGTCTCAGTTTATACAGCAGCCCATCTCAAATTCATGACTCTGAGCATCTTGTTGTATACATAGGATAGGATGGGGATGGAATAGAATAGAATAGAATAGAATAGAATAGAATAGAATAGAATAGAATAGAATAGAATAGAATAGAATAGAATAGAATATGAATTAGGAAAAGAGTGGAATGGAGTGGAGTAGAGTAGAGTAGGGAAAATAATAGGATAGGATAGGATAAGATAAGATAGGATAGGATAGGATAGGATAGGATAGGATAGGATAGGATAGGATAGGACAGGACAGGACAGGACAGGACAGGACAGGACAGGACAGGACAGGAGAGAACAGAATAGAATAAAGAAACAATGGAACAGAATGGAATGGAACAGAACAGAATAAAGAAAAATGGAATGGAATGGAATGGAATGGAATGGAATGGAGACAGAAGAGTAGAATGTAGAGTACAGCAGAACAGAACAGAATGACAAAGTTGTAAGGGACATTGGAGATCTTCTAATCCAACCCCGTTTGAGCAGAAGACTCTATACGATTTCAGACAAATGGTTGTCCAGTCTCTTTTTGAAAGCCTCCAGTCATGGAGCGGGGTTGGTGGGAGGTGGGGTCACGCGCACGTATGCCCACACCCGTAATTCTATGTGCCCCACCCTATACATGCACGCCCAACGCCCCCACTCCCCCCAGCTTCTGGCACGTGATGGCCCGGTGGGCCTGTTTTTCTCTCTCCCCAGGCTCCAGAGCCTTTCTAGGAGCTTGGGGAGGGCAAAAACAGCCTTCCCCACCCCCCGGAGGCCAGAAACGGCCCAATTGCCAACTTCCGGTGGGACTGGAAGTCCCATTTTTTGTTCTTCCCCAAGCTCCAGAGCCTTTCTAGGAGCCTGGGAGGGTGAAAACAGCTTTCCCCACCCCCTCGGAGGCCCTCTGGAGCCTGGAAACTGCCCATTTGCCAACTTCCAGTCCTACCAGAAGTTGGCAAACGGGTCTTTTCTGGCCTCTGGAGGGCCTCCAAGTGGGGTGGGGAAGGCCATTTTCACCCTCCCCAGGCTTCTAGAAAGGCTCTGGAGCCTGGGGAGAGAGAAAAACGGGCCTTCCCCACTTCCCACCCCGAGGCCCTCTAGAGGCAGGAAATAGCCTATTTCCCTACTTCTGTTGGGCCCAGAAGGCCTGAAAATCAGCTGGCCAGCACGCACATGCACGCCGGAGCTGAGCTCGCATGCCCACCAATATGGCTACGCGTGCCACCTGTAGCACAGGCCATAGGTTCGCCATCACAGGACTAGACATATCCAATTCCTGCAACCATTCTTTATAGGTTTTAGCTTCCAGATAAAAGTACAGTAGCCAGGAAGGACTACATTATAAGAAGTCCCCTGGATGCACGAAAAATGTTCTTCCTCTTTCTCCATCTTCCTTTGATAGATTGGTGCGCAAACTCTTGTTTCTGATTTTTTTTTTTTTTGGTTAGGTTGCAGCATTTTGCTCAAAAGGAGAAATGCTGTAAATTCCCTGCAATTTTAAATTATGTCCCAGATTACCTGAAATTTTTAAAAAAGAATACTAAATTCAGCCCTGTAACAAGGTTTTGATATGTAGGCACCAGACTAAAAAGCAGGAAAGCACGAGTTCAAGTCCCATCTTAGCCATGAAGCTAGCTGGGTGACTTTGCGCTACTCACCAGGAGAGGGTAAGTTCTAGTCCTGTCTTAGCCATGACAAACATGTGAGTGATTTTGGGCCAAACACAAACAGATGGTGAGTTCTAATCCTACCTTAGGCACCGAAGCCGGCTGGGTGACTTTGGGCCAATCACTAGGAGAAGGTGAATTCTAGTTCTTCTTTAGACATGAAAGCTAGCTGGGTGACTTTGGACCAATCACCAGGAGACAGTGAGTTTTAGTCCCACCTTAAATATGAAAGCCAACTGCTTGGCTTTGGGCCTTTCACCAAGAGACAATAAGTTCTAGTTCTGACTAGGCACGAAGGTCGGCAGTTCAGCGGTTCGAATCCCTAGCGCCGCGTAAGGGGGTGAGCTCCCGTTACTTGTCCCAGCTTCTGCCAACCTAGCAGTTCAAAAGCAGATAAAAAATGCAAGTAGAAAAATAGGGACCACCTTTGGTGGGAAGGGAACAGCGTTCCGTGCGCCTTTGGCATTGAGTCATGCCGGCCACATGACCACGGAGACATCTTCGGACAGCGCTGGCTCTTTGGCTTTGAAATGGAGATGAGCACCACCCCCTAGAGTCGGGAACGACTAGCACATATGTCCGAGGGGAACCTTTACCTTTAAATATGAAAGCCAACTGCTTGACTTTAGGCCTGACACCAGGAGACAATGAGTTCTAATCCTGACTAGGCATGAAAGCTGGCTAAGTGAGTTTGAGCTTATAACTAGGAGATGGTGAATTCTAGTTCTTCCTTAGGCCTCTATCCCTCAGTGTTCCTTTTGGAGGAAAAATAAAGGGGGAAGGGATTGCCAGAAAAAGGACATGCCAGCTACTTATCATTTAAAAAAATCATTTGAACCTGGAGTGGGGAAGCATGACTCTTTTATGACTTGGGGACTTCAACTCCCAGAATTTCCAAGTGAGCCATGCTGACCATAAGTCATAAAAGGCCCATGGTTCTCCACCCCTGCTTTACAAACATACATCCTTACACTAGCACTTACTTCAAAGCAGAAGTCTTAAATCTGTCGCGACACTGAAGGAAGCTGCTGAAGAGAGGGTTGTCCACACACTAGTAAAAACAATATAACTACAGAATCCGCCTAACGTTTTTGACATGCTTCTGAAGACAGGTCTCTCCATGAACATGGCCAACTCCAGATTTGCAACCAGATGGAAAATGCACCGGTGTTCAAAGCTTCTGATCCGTAGGACGCAAATCTGTAGCTTCAAATCTCCATCCAAAGGAGGAACAATAGCTAACCGAGTCTTCCTGCAAAATCCAGGCTGGGGCAATCAGCAGGAACAGGTGTCTTGCACCTGTGGCTCCATCCTGGTCTCCAGAAGGAGGGCAGGGCCATGAGTTAACCCTCTGGTGTCCAGGAATGAAACACAAATCCTCAGTTCTTTTTTCTTCTAGAGACGGCTTCTTCAAACTTGGCAACTTTAAGCCTTTAAAAGATCTTTTTTCAAAAGACAACTGGACTTCATTTTTCCTCATTTTGCTTCTCGTGCAAGAAGCTTCTTCAGTTCTGATGGAATGGTGGAGGATGGAAGGATTTCTATTCCTGGTTCATATAGAACAGAATACAATAACAGAGTCGGAAGGGACCTTGGAGGTCTTCTAGTCCAACCCATTGCTTTGGCAGGAAACCTTACACCAGTTCAGGCAAATGGTTATCCAATCTCTTCTTAAAAACTTCCAGTGTTGGAGCATTCACAACTTCTGGAGGCAAGTTGTTCCACTGGTTAATTGTTCTAACTGTCAGGAAATTTCTCCTTAGTTCTAAGTTGCTTCTCTCCTTGATTAGTTTCCACCCATTGCTTCTTGTCCTGCCTTCAGGTGCTTTGGAGAATAGTTTGACTCCCTCTTCTTTGTGGCAGCCCCTGAGATAATAGAGTTGAAAGGAACCTCAGAGGTCTTCTAGTCCAGCCTCCTGTTTGAGCATTTCAGACAAGAGGTTATCCAGTCTCTTCTTAAAAACTTCCAGTGTTGGAGCATTCACAACTTCTGGAGGCAAGTTGTCCCAATGATTCATTGTTCTAACTGTCAGGAAATTTCTCCTTAGTTCTAAGTTGCTTCTCTCCTTGATTAGTTTCCACCCATTGCTTCTTCTCCTGCCTTCAGGTGCTTTGGAGAATAGCTTGACTCCCTCTTTTTTGGTGCAGCCCCTGAGATATTGGAAGACTTCTATCATGTCTCTATCATATCTCCCCTAGTCCTTCTTTTCATTAAACTAGACATACCCAATTCCTGCAACTGTTCTTCGTATGTTTTAGCCTCCAGTCCCCTAATCATCTTTGTTGCTCTTCTCTGCACTCCCTGCACTCAGATGACTGCAAGGGATTATAAATCCTTCCATCCTCCACTATTCCATCAGCAGTGAAGATGCTTCTTGGATGAGAAGCGAAACATCTTCAAGGAAAAACGAAATCCAGTTGCCTTTTGAAAAAGCACTTTTGGGACAGCTGTGACCTGGATGATCTCCATAGGCTTTAAGATCAAATACAAATGTGATGGTTTTTTTTTTCCCTCTTAACATACATCAATATTTCTCAACCTTGACCACTTGAAGATGTGTGGACTTTCTGGAACACCCAGAATTCCTTAGCCGGCTTGGTTTCAGTCCCATCCTCATTCAAGCCTGCTGGCTGGGGAATTCTGGGAGTTGAAGTCTGCAAGTTTTAAAGTTGCCAAGTTTGGAGACGCCTAGTCTAGAGAAACCAAGAACCTAGAACTGTTTATATTCCTTGCACACAGCTGGTCATTTGTATTCTTTTAGAGAGTCGGTGACGCTGAGGACACAGACAAACCTCAAAGTGGCCTCAATGATTGTCTAAAAGAACACAAATGATCAGCATTCTGCAAGGAATATAAATCTTTCCATTCCCCACCATCCAGTTAGAGCTGAAGAAGTTTCTTGGATGAGACGTGAAACATCTTGAAAGAAAAAACACAGAAGTCCAGTTGCCTCCTGAAAAAGCACCTTTGGGACAACCATGACCTGGATGACCGAGAATCTCTACAGATGTTGAGCTATACAATTTGAGATGAACACCCTTTGAATGGTATGAGACTAGGAACGGATTTCCAGAGGAAAAAATTGCGGACTACAGAAACCATTTGCACCACTCAGGTGACCCTGAGGACACAGATACACCTCCAAGTGGCCTCAACGACCTTCTAAAAGGATGCAAAGGACCAGCTCTCTGCAAGGAATATAAATCGTTCCATCCCCCACCATCCAGTCAGAGCTGAAGAAGCTTCTTGGAGGAAAAGCAAAACATCTTCAAAGAAAAACAAGAAAGTCCTTTGAAAAAGCACCCTTGGGACATTCTGATGTTCAAAGTCTGCATTTCTTATATGGCCATGTAAGAATAGCATTCTTTCTACCATCCCAGGACAGAGAATTTCAACACCGTTCAGAAGCCAATAGTGTTGAATCCCTAACAATCATTAAGCCAGCCTTGTCGGCTAATTTAAACTGAGACAAGCTTAATCTAAACTAGGTTTCCCAGTAAACCTGGAAATAACCCACACACCTTTATTTAGTTTTGCTTTTGCGCAAATAAATAATTGTGGTCTGTTTTGATGTGAAAGAAGGTTCCACGAGAAAGTGAATGATTTCAGGATGGTTTTGAGAAGACAATTGGTCAAAACTCAAATGGAAAACTATACTCAATATTTTGGTACTAAATCATGCACTGTACGGCTGTCTGCTGTCCAGAAGATGAGAGAAGACAATGCCACCAGTCTCAAACCTGGAGCAGCTGATACCATCTAATGAGGTGCTGATGGAGGCACACCAGCGAAAAGATAAACTACAGAGTGTGAATGTTCCTGTAATGGTTGCTATATATTTCCTCTCCTGGTGATGGCCCTCATGACAGCTGAGAATAATGAAGGTCTGCTAGGCTTCCAGACTAGGTCTATAATTCAAAGGGGATGGGTGGCAAACTGTTCCTGTCCTTGGGGAAACAGACCCCCCCTCCCCCACTCGTAAGGTCTGTTGGGAGCAAAGAGGAGCGATGGGGACCCAAGGATTAGAACAAAACCCTTTCTCCAGAAGGAGGAGATCGAATGAGACGGAGACTGAGATGTTGCAGATGTTTTATGACCCAACTAGGTAACATCATCAGTGCTAGAAGGGAGTGGGATTTGCTGAGAGGATGCAGAGGAGGAAATAGGAAGAAGAGGAGGGGGGGAGGAAGAGGAGGAGGAAGGAGAAGAAGAAGAAGAAGAAGAAGAAGAAGAAGAAGAAGAAGAAGAAGAAGAAGAAGAAGAAGAAGAAGAAGAAGAAGAAGAAGAAGAAGAAGAGGAGGAGGAGGAGGAGGAGGAGGAGGAGGAGGAGGAGGAGGAGGAGGAGGAGGAAGAGGAAGAGGAAGAGGAAGAGGAAGAGGAAGAGGAAGAGGAAGAGGAAGATGATTCTGGGGCTCTTGGTGCTCTCTGAGCTTGGTCATTTTCTTACAGAAGTTTTATGACCCAACTAGGTAACATCATCAGTGCTAGAAGGGAGTGGGATTTGCTGAGAGGATGCAGAGGAGGAAAGAGGAAGAAGAGGAGGGGGGGAGGAAGAGGAGGAGGAAGGAGAAGAAGAAGAAGAAGAAGAAGAAGAAGAAGAAGAAGAAGAAGAAGAAGAAGAAGAAGAAGAAGAAGAAGAAGAGGAGGAGGAGGAGGAGGAGGAGGAGGAGGAGGAGGAGGAGGAGGAGGAGGAAGAGGAAGAGGAAGAGGAAGAGGAAGATGATTCTGGGGCTCTTGGTGCTCTCTGAGCTTGGTCATTTTCTTACAGAAGTTTTATGACCCAACTAGGTAACATCATCAGTGCTAGAAGGGAGTGGGATTTGCTGAGAGGATGCAGAGGAGGAAAGAGGAAGAAGAGGAGGAGGGGGGAGGAGGAGGAGGAGGAGGAGGAGGAAGAAGAAGAAGAAGAGGAGGAGGAGGGGAAGAGGAAGAGGAAGGTGATTCTGGGGCCCTTGGTGCTTTCTGAACTCGGTGGTTTTCTTGCAGATGTTTCATGACCCAAACAGGTTACATCATCAATGCTAGAGAAGAGTAGGGTTTTGCTGTGGCCTGCCAGTGGCCAGCAGAGCTGGCAGCAGATTTGAACAGTGAGGAGGTTGGGGAGGAACATGGGCCAGTCCTGGAGTCTGGGGAAGACTCGGACGAGGGCTTTGAGTTGGAGGCAGAGAGCGGGCCAAAGCCATCTGGTAGTTCTTTGCTGCCTCCGGAGTCTCTGGAGTCTGACATCAGTGAGGCAGAAGAACAGCGGGAGCCTGTTCCCAGTGTGCGCATGCGCAGAGCTGCCAGGAGACAGGAACAATTAAGAAAACAGGGTTGACTTGGGAGTAAGGCTTGGAGATTATTGCCCCCTTCCATAAAGACATAAAAGAGAACCGAACAGGATGTGAGCTTTTGCAGGAAGCAATTAGTTCATCCAGTCAGTAAAAGCTTTGGAAAAATTCTGTTTGACTCTGTGCTAAGTTTGGCCTTGCCCTCCATGTGACAATTCTCGGGCAGCATTCCAAGGGAGATGAGGCCGAAACGGTCTGAACCAGGAGCATTTCAACTCTGGTTTGAGGGGAGGGGGGGTGGGAGAGAATGGATTCCTAAGTGCTGTGACAATCTTGAAAAATGGTAAAGCTGGAGGCATGGATGCAAAAGGGGAAGTCATGTTAAAATAAGGATGGGCTTCGTTTATAGAGTGGCTGGGCCACCTGCTTCATGTAGGTGTGAAGGTTGCCTTTGTGTCTGAAGGAAAGTTAACTGAATAACAGAATTGGAAGGGACCTTGGAGGTCTTCTAGTCCAACCCCCTGCTCAAGCAGGAGACCCTACACCATTTCAGACACACGGTTGTCCAATTTCTTCTTGAAAAACTCCAGTGATGGAGCACCCACAACTTCTAGGGGCAAGTCGTTCCACTGTTTAATTTCAAGAATAACAGAATCGGAAGGGACCTTGGAGGTCTTCTAGTCCTCGTGGTGTGGTGGTCTCGAACCTGGGCTGTCAGCTCTCCAGCTGAGCCATCGCACCCCTCGAATCTTCCTACTTTTGAGTAAATCATAATCTCACTGCCATTGTCACACATAAAAACTTAGTTAGATGACTTTTTCCAAGTTGCTTGTTCATTGTCCTCCCAAAAAGAAATCTCTGCTCTCAATCGTACTTTGACCTTTAAAATCATCTGAATTAATGCGTATATTTGTATGCAAAATGTTCTGGCTTTTCTTTTTTCTTTTCTTTTACATGTCCACCCGGCACGATAAATGTCCCTTCGTCTTGTTCAGATTTCCAGCAAAGATTCGAAATGCCTTTATAGATTCTACACAATTTCTCTGGTGTCAAACCCCGACGATGCATCATTTTATTTAAATAAATAATCATTCTTTTTAAGACTAGAACATAATATCAATTTCATCCTGCCCGTCGCCTATGTTGGATGACATTTTGCTTGATCTCGGAAAACATCTTTGTCTGGAAAGCAAAGCCCTGCCTGTCTCTTGAACTGAAGCAAACTGTAAGGTCCCAAAATATACTTGAATCACCAGAATGCCAAAGAGAGAGACTCAAGACGAGGCTTGCAAAAAAACACACACCAGATTTTATTTATGGCCAAAAACAAAATACTGGGTGGAACTATATCCAGAACATACAGATACAATGCATGCGAGGAAATAGCCACACCTTGGGGAAGGTATGGTGTCCTTTTATACCCTCAGAGACGTCAGCTTAGTACCCAATTCTGGCCTCCTAATTTAGGTTAGTCATCTTGAGCATTTCTTTGTTTACTCAATTGGCCACTTTGGCCCCTGGCTCTGGAAGACAAGATCTTATCCAGATCAAACATAAATTAGGGCTGAGGTGTAAATTATCCCTTGGAGATACATACCATGCTCTTAGATGGCACAAGAAAAAACAGGGAGAAGATTGATATGGGTTCAGGTCAAATGGCAGGGACATATGTTTGACAAATATGTTTGACAAAACGAGCCTTGGTAGTACAGTGGTCTAAAGCATCCTGTTATTAAGACCAGCTGCCTGCAATTACTGCAGGTTCAAATCTCGCCAGGCTCAAGGTTGACTCAGCCTTCCATCCTTTCTAAGGTAGGTAAATTGAGGACCCAGTTTGTGGGGGCAATAAGCTGACTTTGTATAAAATATACAAAAGGATGAAGGCTATTGCTTAGCGCATTGTAAGCCATCCTGAGTCTTCGGAGAAGGGCGGCATATAAATCAAATTTTTTAAAAAAAATACCAGATACATTACAGAGGCCTAATAACAGAATATGTTTGTTATAGGAGATACAAATATAAAGGCATAATACATGTGATACAAATACAAAGGCATATATGTATTGCAGGAACCTAATGGTTACAGAATCTAGTATACCAGTATATCATATCCTAGTATTATTTATTATATCCTTATTATTGTTTCCCTTCAAAACTATAGATCCGTGATGGTGAACCTATGACACGCATGTCACAGGTGCGACACAGAGCCCTCTCTGCGGGCACATGAGCCATTACCCCAATTTAGATCTACCACGTACGCACACTCATCTCCCGCCAGCCAGCTGATTTTCGGGTCTCTGCCGCACATGTGCAGGGACCGGGTACATGTGGGAGACCCGGGGCATGTGTGTAGAGGGGTGGGGGATTGCGGGCACATGCATGGGGGGCACAGGGAATGGAGCTCCCCCCGCAGCCTGTTTTTGGTCCCAGGAGGCTGCAGGGAGGCCTGCTAGACCCAAAACGGGGCAGGAGATCACACACACATGTGTTGGGGGTGTGGGGATCACAGGGGGGGGGGGTCACGTGCGCATGCATGTGGGGGCCCACGGAGGTGTTGCTCCAGCACCTGAGGGCAGGAGAAGAAGCTATGTATGGAAACCAGTCAAGGAGAGAACTAACTTAGAACAAAGGAGAAATTTCTTGACAGGGTGAACAATTAAACAGTGGAACGACTTGCCTTCAGAAATTGTGGGTGCTCCATCACTGGAGTTTTTCAAGAAGAGACTAGACCACCATTTGTCTGAAATGGTATAGGGTCTCCTGCTTGAGCAGGGGGCTGGACTAGAAGACCTCCAAGGTCCCTTCCTACTCTGTTAGTCTATTAATCTGTTAGGACGCAATGGGTGGAAGCTTATCAAGGAGAGAACCAACCTAGAACCAAGGAGAAATTTCCTGGCAATGAGAACCCGAAGAACGGCTTCCCTTCAGAAGCTGTGAGGTGCTCCATCACTGGAAGTTTTCAAAGAAGAGATTGGACAGCCATTTGCCCAGAAAAATATAAACGGTCTTCTGCTTGAGAAGGTTGAGGGGATTGGACTAGAAGACCTTCCAACTCTGTTATTGAATTACTGAGTTGCAAACATAGATTAGGAGATTTGGGACTGTAGTGGGGGTTAAATTAAAAGTCCAATTTGGTTGACTCAAAACTTTCCACCGGGAACTCAGGAGAGACCAGCCCAAGCAGCCATCAGAAGACGTAGCTGGCTTCCCTCCCACAACATGCTTAATTGGGTCAATGGAGGAAGCAATGTGTCACAGCAATTCCAAAAAGGTTTAATTGACCCAGTCTGTTAACTGACCCAGAATCAATTGAACCAGTCAATTAACCCACGGGAGATTAGATGGATATACCCAGCCATGCGTGTGGCTAAATAAACTTCTCTTGGTGAGCTGGGTCATGGACTCATTCTGGAATGTGGTCTTAACTAACTTTGCCTCCTACAAGGTTTAAGCAAAGTCTGTCAGCATTCTGATGCTGCCATAAAACTTGACTTTTCACCTACTTATTTTCTCGGTAGATAATATCCCCTAGGAGATGGGATGGGAGGGGGGAACATTCCTGTGGGGTGAGGTCAGAAGCTGGGGAGACTGACTTGGAAGATGGCCAATGAGAAGATGAGAATTGGGGAACAGAAAGGGAAGGGTTTGGGGATCATAGGGTTAGTATCGGCTACGACGAAGTCGGGGCCAGATCTGTTGTACTCAATAAATGGAATATTTCAGCAAAGATTAATTGTTTGGGAGTGCAATTTATTTGAGATGACATCGAAACCTGACAAAGTCCTAGAGCGGCTGGAAAAAAGGGAATTTCTCTAGGCACTCTGTGTCTATGGCTCTTTCAATTGTTAAATTCTATGGTAGAAATATGGGGACGTGGTGGCTCAGTGGCTAAGATGCTGAGCTTGTCGATGGAAAGGTCGGCAGTTCAGCGGTTCGAATCCCTTGTGCCATGTAATGGGGTGAGCTCCCATTACTTGTTCCAGCTTCTGCCAACCTAGCAGTTTGAAAGCACGTCAGAAAATGCAAGTAGAAAAAATAGGGACCAGGTTTGGTGGGAAGGGAACAGCGTTCCGTGCGCCTTTGGCGTTGAGTCATGCCAGCCACATGACCATGGAGACGTCTTCGGACAGCGCTGGCTCTTCGGCTTTGAAACGGAGATGAGCACCGCCCCCTAGAGTCAGGAACGACTAGCACATATGTGCGAGGGGAACCTTTACCTTTACCTTTACATTATAGAAATAGAACATAGAATAACAGAATTGGAGGTCTTCCAGTCCCACCTGAGCCATGGTGGCACAGTGGTTAGAATGCAGTATAGCAGGTTAACTCACTGCTCACTCCAGGAGTTCAATCCTGACCAGCCCAAGGTTGACTCAGCCTTCCATCCTCCCAAGGTCAGTAAAATGGGGACCTAAATTGTTGGGGGCAATATGCTGACTCTGTAAACCACTTAGAGAAGGCTACAAAACACTGTGAAGCGGTATATAAGTCTAACTGCTATTGCTGTTGCTAACCTTCTGGCCAAGAAGAAGACCCTATACCATTTCAAACAAGTGGATATCCAATCTCTTCTTTCAAACCTCCAGTGATGGAGCACCCACAAATCAGTTAGAACTGATTAATTGTTTAACTCTCAGGAAATACCTTCTTAGTTCAAGGTTACTTCTCTCCTTGATTAGTTTCCATCCGTTGTTTCTTGACTTGCCTTTTGGTGCTTTGGAAAATAAGTTGACCCCTTCTTCTTTGAAGAGAAGGGTACACAGGGCAAGAAGGGACCTTGAAGGAACATTGGAGGTCTTCTAGATCAACCCCCTGGAAAAGCAGGAGACCCTATACCATTTCAGACAAAAGATTGTCCAGTGTCTTCTTAAATCCTCCAATGATGGAGCACCCACAACTTCTGAAGGCAAGCTGTTCCACTGGTTAATTGTTCTCGCTGTTAGGAAATTCCTCCTTAGTTCTAGGTTGCTTCTCTCCTTGATTAGTTTCCATCCGTTGCTTCTTGTTCTGCCTTTAGAGGAATGTTCTGCTTGTTCTGCTTTGGAGAATAAGTTGACCCCCTCTTCTTGGTGGCAGTCAAGAAAGGACCATATTCAGCATCTTACTTCCTAACCCTGCATGGCATTCTTTTCCTCCTCCTCCTCCTCCTCCTCCTCCTCCTCCTCCTCCTCCTCCTCCTCCTCCTCCTCCTCCTCCTCCTCCTCCTCCTCCTCCTCCTCTTCTTCTTCTTCTTCTTCTTCTTCTTCTTCTTCTTCTTCTTCTTCTTCTTCTTCTTCTTCTTCTTCTTCTTCTTCTTCTTCTTCTTCTTCTTCTTCTTCTTCTTCTTCTTCTTCTTCTTCTCCTCCCCCTCCTCCTCCTCCTCCTCCTCCTCCTCCTCCTCCTCCTCCTCCTCCTCCTCCTCCTCCTCCTCCTCCTTCTGCTTCAATGAAGGCCTGTGGACAATCCTAGCCAGTAATTAACTGTCATTCTATTGAGCCACAGTCTCTAGGAAACACGAGGATGTATCAAACTCTCTCCAGGGAGGCCTACATTGTTAAAGAGAAGGAGGTGGAAATAGCCCAGAAGCTGGAGACAGGAGAAATTAGAAGAAGGTTTGATGGGGATGGTCGTGGGTGGGAGGGGGGGGAGAGAGTTCCATCTCTCCCCTATTTTAATTTTGCCACCCGGGGATTCAGCAACATAAATAATAATTGCATGAAACACAGATGGATAATAATTGCAGCAAAGGTCACACCGTTCCCCTCTAATCAATCCCTAAAGACTTCGGAGGGCCGCAACACAATGCAAGAGCCATAATGTGGTTTTGTAAGCTTATAACAAACTCTTGCGACGAACCCAGCTGTCTTCAACCAGCTGCTCGGAAAGAAGTTTGACGTCTCCAGAAGAGGATTTTAATATTTTTTCCCCTCCTCCCTTTTCTTTTCAAGCCCCGATGATCTGAGATTGAGAGCCGAGGGAATAACTATCAAGGTCTTTTTGTGTAAACAAAACAGGTTGGGTCAGAGGACAACAGAGAGCGTAGCAAGAGTTCCCTCTGGGAAATGGAGATGAAGAGGGTAGAAAGTAAGACCACACTTGGAATATGGCATCCAGTTTGGGTCACTGGATGATGTTTCGATGACATGAGATTAAAAAAAATAAGAGGTAGAGACTCTGGAAAGAGTGCAGAGAAGAGCAACAAAGATGATTAGGGGGCTGGAGGCTAAAATATATAAAGAACGGTTGCTAGAACTGGGCACGTCTAGTTTGATGAAAAGAAGGACTAGGGGAGGCATGATAGAAGTCTTCCAATATTTGAGGGGCTGTCCCAAAGAAGAGGGGGTCAAGCTATTCTCCAAAGCCCCTGAAGGCAGGACAAGAAGCAATGGATAGAAATTAATCGAGGAGAGAAGCAACCTGGAATTAAGGAGAAAATTCCTGACATTGAGAAAAATTAATCAGTGGAACAGCTTGCCACCAGAAGTTGTAAATGCTCCAACACTGGAAGTTTTAAAGAAGAGATTGGATAACCATTTGTCTGAAATGGTATAGGGCAGAGATGGCGAACCTTTTCGGCACTGAGTGCCCAAACTGGAAGGTGTGTGCATGCGTGTTCATGTGCACACACTGGAGCACCAGAATCCACAAGACCAGCTGGCTGGTGGATGCATGCCTTTTTTTGGCTGGTTTTTTGCCCAATTTCAGGCCATTTTTGGGGCCTTTTTCAGGCTAAAAACGGCCCAAAAAACAGCTCAAAAAACAGCCTGAAAATGGCCCAATATGCAGCCTGGAAAACAGCCTGAAAACAGCCTGAAAAACAGCCTGCTTTTTGGCTGTTTTTGGCTATTTTTCAGACCGATTTCAAGCTGATTTCCAGCGCTCCACCACTCTGAAGCCTGCAGAGACCAGCTGGCCGGCGAGCAGATGCACATCGGAAATCTATGGGCACGCGACAACACGCGTGCTCACAGAGAGGGCTCTGCGTGCCACCTCTGGCACGCGTGCCATAGGTTCGCCATCACGGGTATAGGGTTTCCTGCCTGAGCAGTGAGTTGGATCAGAATGCCTCCAAGGTCCCCTTTCCACTCTTTTATTCCGTTATGCTCTTATAAACTTGCTCTGATTCTCAGAATATAATCAGAATCAGAATATTCTGATATTCAGAATGTAAATCATTCTGTCATTCTGTTAAATTAGTCCAATTCTTGCTCAACAGCCAACAGCCTTCAAATGGTTGCTACATGAATGGTTATAAGCCAGAGGTGGGCTTCACATAGTGTAGCTACCGGTTCACCCAACACTGGAAATGTGCACCGGAAATCCGCGCATGCCTGCGGTGTCACAAAACACGGCAATTCACTCACACACGCCATCTGTACATGTGTGTGGCATCACAAAACATCGCAATTCCCTCGCATGCGCCATCCACGCATGTATGCAACATCAAAAACACAGCAATATAGGACGGGATTGCGCCCGGGCAGGTGGGCGGCCACCCACAGGTTGCCACTACAGGTTTGCCTGAACCAGACTGAACCGGCTGAATCCCACCTCTGTTATAAGTCAAGAACCGTCTGTACCAGGAGTGGGTTCTACTTGCCAACTGCTACCGGTTTGCAACAGGAGTGTGCGCACATAGAAGCTTCTGTGCGTGCACAGATCATTCATGATGATGTCTGGGTGAGTGGGCGGAGCTTCCCATTCCCATTACTACCTGTTCGCAAGAACCATACCGAACTGGCTGAATCCCATCTCTGTTATAAGTCAAGAACCATCTGTACCAGGGGTGGGTTCTACTTACCAACTGCTACCGGTTCGCAATGGGAGTGCACAAATGCAGAAGCTTTTGCGCATGCACAGATTATTTATGATGATGCCTGGGTGGGTGGGCAGATCCTCCTGCTCCCATTACTACCGGTTCGCAAGAACCAGACCGAACCGGCTGAATCCCATCTGTGTTATAAGTCAAGAACCATCTGTACCAGGGGTGGGTTCTAATTATCAACCGCTACCAGTTTGCAATGGGAGTGCACAAATGCAGAAGCTTTTGCGCATGTGCAGATCATTCATGATGATGTCTGGGTGGGTGGGTGGATCCTCCCGCTCCCATTACTACCGGTTTGCAAGAACCAGACCAAACTGGCTGAATCCCATCTCTGTTATAAGTCAAGAATCCTCTGTACCAGGGTTGGGTTCTATTTGAAATCCGCTACCGGTTCGTACCAGGAGTGTGTGCACGCAGAAGCTTCTGCGCATGCACAGGTCATTCATGATGATGTCTGGGTGAGTGGGCAGAGCCTCCCGCTGCCATTACTACCGGTTCGCAAGAACCGGACCGAACCGGGAGCAACCCACTACTGGTCTGTACATTTCTTTACGTCAGTGGCCCATATTTCTTTTCAAAGAGACTGCTTTGTTTTAACCTATTTTACTCTGAGGATGCAGATAAGACTAGAAGCAGAGCCTCGGTGGGTCAATTTAATGTGTTCCCAGGATGGCTAAAAAAATTTCTACCCACAGGGGGGGGGGAATCAACCCCTTTTCAGAAATCACAATCCTAGGTTACGTTTTCCCTTGACAGCAGTCGTGACTCCTCCAGAAGCGTGCGTCAATCCAAATGGCTTGAAACGTCATTCTGCACAAGGTGGCCTTCTAGGTGCCTCGGGAACTACAGCGCCCAAAATTCCCATCTGCCCATCATTGCAGTTTTGTGGCTGACATCTCTGCTAGTAGATGGGGAAAGCTTTCCTCTTTAAAAAACAAAAAAACGCCATGCACA
Source organism: Pantherophis guttatus (assembly GCF_059756535.1). NCBI lineage: Eukaryota > Metazoa > Chordata > Lepidosauria > Squamata > Colubridae > Pantherophis > Pantherophis guttatus. The sequence continues at coordinate 4,489,858 of NC_142064.1, forward strand.
TTTTTTTGAAATTAATGTAAAAAAATTAAATAAAAATAAAACATAGGTAGTTGGCGGATGCCAGGTTCTGCTGGCTAAAGTCTCGCCTAGCTGTAGTCCAATTTCCTGCAAATGTTAGAGCTTTTATTACGTTGATTCGGAACACTGATACATGATACGATTTCAAAGCAGAGAGTCTGCCCTGAATGAATTTAACCAAGGAAAGGTGAAAGATATATCTCTGAGATTCCTTTCCTTTCCTTTCCTTTCCTTTCCTTTCCTTTCCTTTCCTTTCCTTTCCTTTCCTTTCCTTTCCTTTCCTTTCCTTTCCTTTCCTTCCCTTCCCTTCCCTTCCCTTCCCTTTTTTTTTTATTTGATTTATATGCCGCCCTTCTCCGGAGACTCAGGGCGGCTTACAATGCATTAAGCAATAGCCTTCATACTTTTGTATATTTATACAAAGTCAGTTTATTGCCCCCACAAACTGGGTCCTCATTTCACCTACCTTAGAAAGGATGGAAGGCTGAGTCAACCTTGAGCCTGGTGAGATTTGAACTTCCAATAATTGCAGATAGCTGGTGTTAATCACAATGCTATCAGTCTGCTGAGCCACCAGGTCCTTCCCTTCCCTTCCCTTCCCTTCTTCCTTCTATCTTCCTTTCCTTTCCTTTCCTTTCCTTTCCTTTCCTTTCCTTTCCTTTCCTTTCCTTTCCTTTCCTTTCCTTTCCTTTCCTTCTTTCCCTTCCCCTCTCCTTTCCCTCTTCCTCCTTGTTCCTAGAGGCATTATTCAGACATGGAGTAACAGTGCAGTGTTATTCCCTGGGTGGAGGGTGGGGAGGGAAGGTAAGGCATATTGGCCAACTAATAATAGTTGTAATTAAGGGTCGCATCCCCCCCTTCTATGTTTCAATTTTGGCAGTCTGCCATGTCAGTCTTGGCAGAGAAAGACACCCCCATTTAGACCAAAGAACAAGAAGTTAACAACCTCCTTAAGGTCTCTCTTTCTCTGGATTCGGTTTTTATTATCATTCCTCCCCCACCTCCCCCAGCAGGTAAGCAATGAGGTCACGCATAAATTGAATTTACGAGATTTGAAATGCTGACATCATTGCACCAGGAGCTCAGGAAGGTTGTGTGCATAATAACAAATAGCACACCATAGATTGCGAAGGCCAGGAGACGAATCCTGGACAAAGAGAAAAGGGGATTTTGTTTTGCCATTCCTCCTCCAAAAGATCAGCCAGAGGTTGTGAGAAGTTCAGACGCAAGAATAACACGCATCCTACGGATATCTGCTCAGAAATAAACCACTTCCTAATGGAATAACAGAAGAGTTGGAAGGGACCTTGGAGGTCTTCTAGTCCAACCCCCTGCTCAAGCAGGAGAACCTATATCATTTCTGACAAACAGCTCTCCAGTCTCTTCTTAGAAACCTCCAGTGGTGAAGGACCCACAACTTCTGGTGGCAAGCTGTTCCACTGGTTAATTATCCTCACTGTCAGGAAATTTCTCCTTAATTCCTGGTTGCTTCTCCTCTTGATTATTTTCCATCCGTTGCTTCTTGTTGTCAACCCTGAAGTGAGCCTGTCTGAAGCCATCTTGGAGGTTCCAGGGTTGACACACAGCAGTGGGAGGAGGGAAATGGGGTTTTGTAGCCAAAACAATAAAGTTCTCCTGTGGGAACCAAGGACATTCTCACAGGTGGTTGGCCAGAGGAGGAGCAAGTAACCCAGCAACCAGCCAGCACCTGGATTGGGCAGTGTGACTAAAAGGGAAAACTTTTACTTTTAATTAGGTGAAAGCCGCGGAAAACCTCAGAGTCGGCTTTCGCCGGTTTGTGCCAATATGATGTATCCAATAAACTGTTCTTTGAGGAACTCGAGTGCCTCGGAGTTTGTTTTCTATGGGTGCATTACTTAGAAGGCTGACACTTGTGTTGCCTTCTGGTGCTTTGGAAAATAAATTGACCCCAGGGGTGAAATCCAGCAGGTTCTGACATGTTCTGGAGAACCGGTAGCGGAAATTTTAAGTAGTTTGGAGAACAGGCAAATACCACCTCTGGCTGGCCCCAGGAGTGGGGTGGGAATAGAAATTCTGCAATATCCTTCCCCCAGGAGTGGGGAAGGAATGGGGATTTTTTTTTTTTTAATTTGATTTATATGCCGCCCTTCTCCGGAGACTCAGGGCGGCTTACAATGCGTTAAGCAATAGCCTTCATCCTTTTGTATATTTATACAAAGTCAGCTTATTGCCCCCACAATCTGGGTCCTCATTTCACCTACCTTAGAAAGGATGGAAGGCTGAGTCAACCTTGAGCCCTGGAGAGATTCGAACCAGCAGTAATTGCAGCCAGCTGATGTTAATAACAGGGTGCTTAGACCACTGTACTATCAAGGCTCTTGAATTTTGCAGTATCCTTCCCCTGGAGTTGGGTGGGAATGGAGATTTTGCAGTATCCTTCCCCTGCCATGCCCACCAAGCTACACCATGCCAACCAAGCCACGTCCACAGAACCGGTAGTAAAAAAAATTTGAATTTCACCACTGGTTGACCACTTCTTTGTGATTAGAATACCTTTGTTAGCGGCACCTGAGCGGTCTCCTTGATTCGTGGCATCCAGCCAACAAAGAGATTCTGCGTCGTATTTTTAGGAAGTTCTATATTGGTCATGTCATAAAAGCCAAGTGTTCAAAGGAGCCGCTGAGACCATTGAATGTAAGCCGCTGCTCTTTAAAATTCGGATTGGGGTTAAACTGGGACCATTCTGTCCGTTCTGTTAAAGCTGCAGCAGAGTTAAAAATGGTTGAGCTCATTGTTTGTATGTGTTTTGATGGATTAATTTTATCATTATATTTGCGTATAGCAAAAAAAAAAAAAAAGACCTTTATGGAGTAAGCAAGATTACAATTTTTTTTTACAATTACGCATTTATCTTTTAGCCAGCGTCATCATTAAAATGAGGGAATGTCCATCCATCTGTCCGTTCATCCATCCAATATCTATTATTTGCCTGCCTGCCTGCCTATCTATCTATCTATCTATCTATCTATCTATCTATCTATCTATCTATCTATCTATCTATCTATCTATCTATCTCTATCTATCTATCTATCTATCTATCTATCTATCTATCTATCTATCTATCTATCTATCTCGTCATCATCATCTAACGTATATCTATTTTTCATCCATAATGTCACATTTCCTCTCTATCTATCCCTCTCTCTATCTGTGTGTCCATCTCTCTCTCTCTCTTTCTTTCTTTCTTTCTTTCTTTTTCTTTTTCTTTCTTTATTTCTCTCTCTCTCTCTCTCTCTCTATGTATTATCTATCTATCTATCTATCTATCTATCTATCTATCTATCTATCTATCTATCATCTATCTATCATCGTCGTCAAACATATATCTATTTGTACATCCATAATGTCCATTCTCTCTCTATTTATCCCTCTATCTGCCTGTCCATCCATCCATCCAGTCCATCCATCCATCCATCCATCCAGTCCATCCATCCACCCATCCATCCACCCACCCACCCATCTCTATCCACCCAGCTTTCTGTCTCTGTGTCTGTCTGTCTGTCTGTCTGTCTGTCTGTCTGTCTGTCTGTCTGTCTGTCTGTCTGTCTATCTATCTATCTATCTATCTATCTATCTATCTATCTATCTATCTATCTTCATGATCATCATCATCTAACATATATCTATTTTTCATCCATAATGTCACATTCCCTCTATATCTATCCCTCTATCTTGTGTCCATCTTTCTTTCTTTCTTTCTTTCTTTCTTTCTTTCTTTCTTTCTTTCTTTCTTTCTTTCTTTCTTTCTTTCTTTCTTTCTCTTTTTCTTTCTTTCTTTTTCTTTTTTCTTTCTATTTCTTTTTTATCTTTTTTATCTTTTTTATCTATCTATCTATCTATCTATCTATCTATCTATCTATCTATCTATCATCTATCTTCATCATCATCACCATCTATCTATCTTCTGTGTTTTATCATCTATCCATTCATCACATCGCTATATCTCCATAGCTACATCTTCCGTCCAGCTACTCAGCTCCTTTAGTTCTGTCAGCTTGATAACTGAACCTGGAGATCGATGGACTAAACTCAGAAATTAAACACAAATGAATTATACATCCAGAGACATTGTAGATAGTCATTCATCAGTTTTACTGGCAACTCAAAATTCTAATGCGCCGTTTGAGGCTTTATTCATTGCCTTCTTCCATGGAGGAAAAAAAGAATGTCCACGTGGGAAGTCACAGATAAGTACCACCAAGTCACGGCCTCAACCATCCTATTGGCTCAGAGTGAAATAAACATATGAGCTAGTCATTCCCGATTCTAGAGGGTGGTGCTCATCTCCATTTCAAAGCCGAAGAGCCAGCGCTGTCCAAAGACTTCTCCGTGGTCATGTGGCTGGCATGACTAAATACCAAAGGTGCATGGAATGCTGTTACCTTCCCACCAAAGGTGGTCCCTATTTTTCTACTTGCATTTTTTTCCTACGTGCTTTCGAACTGCTAGGTTGGCAGAAGCTGGGACAAGTCAAGGGGGCTCACCCCATTACGCGGCACTAGGGATTCGAACCACTGAACTGCCGACCTTTCGATCGACAAGCTCAGCGCCTTAGCCACTGGCCCCCTCTACTAGGGGGCAATTCCTGAATTAACTGATTTGACTCCAGAGGTAGTAATGAGAGGCTTGAAATGACATCACCCAGCATGCCACTCACTGCTGAACCTCCATTAGTCCGACTATTATTTTCACCCCTCTTGGCCATCACTCAAGGGAGTTGTCCAGAGGAGGTGCCTCAACCAGGGCAGGAGAAACAAATCCATTAAAAGCACAACTCCATGCCAGAAAAACTTTCCCACTGCTGAGCCGTAGTTGGCTCCTCAAGAGATTGGTTGGAAAGCCACTTTTGCATGCGTCATTGAAAATTGGACCAGACAAAGCTTTGATGAATAGGCCAGAGGGAACAATACTTCAGTGTCTCTTTTATAGGCAGGGTGACCTGTCAACTCGTTTCTCTCTCTCTCTCTCTTTCTCTTTTTTCTTTTTGTTTCTCTCTCCTCTCTAACTTGCACGAATCTATGAATCATCAGCTGGCAAAGTCCTAGAAATGCACACAAATGCCAGCTAGTAACCATCCTGACTGATTTATTTATTTATTTATTTATTTATTTTGTCTGATACCCCCATCCCCAAATCTTGTGGACAAGTTAATTGTCCTCAGACCGTAGAATAAAATAGCCATAGAATAAAATACCACCAATAGCCTCCCACCGACCAGTACGCTCCCATAGAGAGGGGCTTCTCCGGGTGCCGTTGGCCAAACAATGTTGACTGGCAGCCCCCAGGGGGAGACCCTTCTCTGTGGGGGCACCTACTATCTGGAATGAGCTCCCTCCGGAGATACGGAGGATTCCGGATCTGCGTACCTTCCGTCGCGCGCTCAAGACATTCTTATTTCATCAGGCTGGCCTGGCCTAAGTTTTTCCCCTTTTTAAATGGAAATTTTAAATTTGGTTTTAAATTACTGGGGTTTTAAATTTTCAGCCAAATTATTTAATTCGTTTTACTCTATTTTAAATTTTGTATTTATATGTTTTATTCCATGGCTGTTCACCGCCCTGAGTCCTTCGGGAGTAGGGCGGTATACAAATAAAATAAAATAAAATAAATAAATAAAATAAAAGGATTCATGTAATGTTGCTGGTCCCACTGGAATACTCGGATGATGGAATGGGGTAAAGGTAGAGTCACCTCTTGAGTTACACATTCAGCTCCAGGTGACTTCATGGACAGCTCTGTGGAGTCGTTCTAGCAACAACACGGGTGTGGTTTCCTCTCTTTCACAACGTTCTTTTTTGCTATTTTCCTATCCTGCTCCACAATTAGCTTCTTAGCAACAAAGATGATAATGGGACTGGAGGCTAAAACATATGAAGAATGGTTGCAAGAACTGGGCACGGCTAGTCTAGTGAAGAGAAGGACCAGGGGAGACAGGAGAGCAGTCTTCCAATATTTGAGGGGCTACCATAGAGAGGAGAGGGTCAAGCTATTTTTCCAAAAACACCTGAAGGCCAGACAAGGAATAATGGATGGAAACTAATCAAGGAGAGATTCAACCTAGAAATAAGGAGAAATTTCCTGACAGTGAGAACAGTCAACCGATGGAACAGAAGTTGCCTTCAGAAGTTGTGGGAGCTTCATCCCTGGAGGCTTTCAAGAAGAGACTGGACTGCCATCTGTCAGAAATGATGTAGGGTCTCCTGCTTGAGCAGAACGTTAGACTAGAAGACCTCCAAGGTCCCTTCCGACTCTGTTATTCTCTATTCTGTCCTACAGCCAAAATATCCTGTAGCCTGCACGGGGAATTCTGGCTGACATAAGAAAAGATTCGTGCTAAGGATGGCAGAATGTTTTCAGGCAACGAAGAAAATTACATGGTACACAGTTACCTTCATCTTATACATTGGTTTTGCCAGTATACAAGAAGTCCTCAACTTACAACACTCGTGTCCAATGTCTCTGTCACTAAGAGAGACAGTTGATAAGTGAGTTTTGCCCAATTATACTATCTTTCTCACCTCAGTTGTTAAGTGAATCACTGCTGAGGTTAAGTTAGTAACATGGCTATTAAGCGAATTTGGCTTCCCCATTGACTTGGTTTGTCAGAAGGTCGCAAAGGAGCATCCCATAACCAGAGGTGGAATTCAGCCGGTTCGGGCCAGTTCAGACTGGTTCAGGTGAACCAGTAGCTCCGACAATCAGCTGGCCCCACCCACCAACCCCACCCTATCCAGTCCTTTATTTCCTGCTTTCTAGCTCATCTCAATCGTGCAGCACAGCTGATTCCCCCCCTCCCCCGCTGACTTGGAAGGTAAACAGCTGAGCTTCTAAATGCTCCATTTTCAGAGTGAAGTGGTACACACTCACTGAACCGGTTGTTAAACCAGAAGCATTCCACCATTGCACGTAACCCCTAGTCCAGGGGTGGGCTGCTGGGGGTTCACAGGGATTCGGGAGAACCTCTAGCTAAGATTCTGTGCAGTTTGGAGAACCCCCAAATCCCACTCCTGGCTGGCCCCGCCCACCACACCACGCCCCTCCCAGGAGTCCCCACGTGGCCCGTTTTGGATGCAGGTAAGTCCAGGGCGTGCATGGAGGCTCGGGGAGGGCAAAAAACGGGCCTACCAGAGCCTGGGGAGGCCGTTTTCATCCTCCCAGAGGCTCAAAGAAAGCCTTCGGAGCACAGGGAGGGCAAAAATGCCCCCCCGGCCATGGTGCAGGAAGCCAACTAGGCCACGCCCACCATGGCCACGCCCACCCAGCAACCAGGCAAAGAACCCCTTGCTACAATTTTTGAAGCCCAGCCCTTCCCAGGACACTACAACCATCATAAATACGAACCAGTTGCCAAGCACCTAAATTGGGTGGGTGGGTGGAGAGAGAGAGAGAGAGAGAGAGAGAGGGAGGGAGAGAGAGGGAGATAGGTGATATACACACACACACACACATATATACATACATATACATACATACATACACACATATATATATACATACATATACACATATACACATGCACATATACATATACATATATATATATACATATACATATATACATCATATACAACAGACAGAGATAGAGATAGATAGATAGATAGATAGAGAGAGAGAGAGAGAGAGAGAGAGATACATATACATATATACATCATATACAACAGACAGAGATAGAGAGATAGATAGAGATAGAGATAGAGATAGAGATAGAGATACATATACATATACATATACATATACATATACATATACATATACATATACATATACATATACATATATACATCATATACAACAGACATAGATAGAGAGAGATAGAGATTTGTTTTCGTAGATTTTCACGGGTAGAGGTATGCAAGTTTTGGTGTATTCGGGTCTTTTGCCGTGTAAGATTACTTGTGTAAGATTACTGTGTAAGAATCTTACACGGGAAAAGATCCGAATACACCAAAACAGAGATACATATACATATACATGTATACATATACATATATACATATATACATCATTATACATATACATATATATATACACACATAAAGTTTGCTTTATCTCTTCCTTGAAAGAATGGCGAACAAACTTGGGAGAATGTGCTTTGAAGAGTAGAATAATTTTATTCTATTTTTTTAAAAAAAAATAAATCTGATGTAGAATTCATTTCAAAGGGCAAAGCGTTCCTTGACTATAACTTAAAACATGAATTTGTGCCATATCCGAAAATTTGGGTTTCTCTACGTTCAGAGTCCATATTTCACTTTTACGAGATGTCTAAATTAGAACAGACTATTAATAATGTGGATTAAATGTACCGTAGCACATAATCTTACTGGGTGATTTGTAGAGTGTTGACCATGCTTCTCGAGATTCATGTTTAGCTTAAATCTTAACAGCAATTATTAATCTTTTAAAACAATATAATATATTCACTTATTCATAATTAATTAATGATACCACCGAAAAGCATAATCTTGGTGACATTTTAAATTCCTTGTTTATTCATTTGTATTTTATTCCTTTATCTTTTATCTTGTTTCTTTTTTAATGCCTGCTTATATATTTTCTGTAAAGTGCCTAATTAAAAAAAAAGAAAGAACAAGAAAGAAAGAAAGAAAGGAAGAAAGAAAGAAAGAAAGAAAGAAAGAAAGAAAGAAAGAAAGAAAGAAAGAAAGAAAGAAAGAAAGAAAGAAAGGAAGATCTTCATAGTTCTTGCTGGAGGAGTACACACACATCATAAACACACACACACACACACACACACACACACACTAATATACAGTATACGTTAGTGATGGCCTACAGGTGAAGATGCTTGCCTCCCACTCGGAAGGTTGAGAGTTCAGTCCTAGGGAGCACAACCCATATTTCTCTATCAGAGGGCAAAGAGAAAATATCTGCTGTGAACTCCATGTAGGCGTCAGGAAGGGCATCCAGCCAGCAAATGCTCAGTTCCATTCTGTCACCCTGGCTCTACCTGGATAAAAGGGATTACAGGATTCTCTCTCCCCCCCCTCTCTCTCCCTCCCTCCCTCCCCTCTCTCTCCCCCATGTGTACGTAAATGTGAATGTATATACATACATATGCATACATATATACAAATATAAATATATATGTGTGTGTGTGTGTATGTGTGTATGCGTGTTGCCTTCAGAAGTTGGGGAGTTTACATACACGTGTGTACATGTGTGTATATACACATATACACATACACCCATATACATATCCATACATCCATAAATCCATATATCCATACAGCCATACAGATACAGATACAGATACAGATACAGATACCGTGTTTTCCTGAAAATAAGCCTTCCCCGGATAATAAGCCCTCCCCCCAAAATGAACCCTCCCCTGAAAATATTTAAGCACATATGCAGCCGGTCCCTGCCATTTCCTCTGGTTAGGGTTAGGGAGACAGAACTGGAAATCAGGTAAGACGGCAAAAGGAGCCGTCCATTGTACTACGTAGTTATGATTTTTATTTATTTTATTTTATTTTGAATTTGTATACCGCCCTTCTCCCTGAGGACTCAGGGCGGTGAACAGCCAAATAAAAACATCAAATACAAATATTAAAATACAGTTAAAAGATATATATAAATTTGGCCCCATTAATTAAAAACGATAAACAAAACAATTAAAAACACTTAAAAAATTAGGCCAGCCCGGCTTGCTGGAAAAAGAAGGTTTTAAGGGCACGGCGGAAGGCACTGAGGTCATGGATTCTCCTTATCTCTGGGGGCAACTGATTCCAGAGGGTGGGAGCCCCCACAGAGAAGGCCCTCCCCCTGGGGATCACCAGCCTGCACTGTTTGGCTGATGGCACCCCGAGGAGGCCCTCTCTGTGGGAGCGCACGGGTCAATGGGAGGTTGTCGGTGGCAGCAGGCGGTCTCGAAGATAGCTAGGTCCTACGCCATGGAGCGCTTTAAAGGTGGTAACCAACACCTTGAAGCGCACCCGAAGACCACCAGGAGCCAGTGCAGCTCACACAGGAGCGGTGTTACATGGGAGCGCCATGCTGCTCCCGTCACTACCCACGCGGCCGCGTTCTGGACCAGTTGGAGCCTCCGGGTGCCCCTCAAGGGGAGCCCCATGTAGAGAGCGTTGCAGTAGTCAAGGCGAGAGTGATGTTATTTCTCATTCAGGAGTCTGACAGCCCACAGATAAAAACTGTTCTTCCGCCTTCAGCCTTCAGCCTTTGTGTGGCTGGCTATGCTTCTATATCGCCTTCCCGATGGTAGGAGGCAGTGATGGATTTCAATTTTTTTTTACTGTGGGTGTGGCTTGGTGGGCGTGGCAGGGGAAGGATACTGTAAAATCTCCATTCCCACCCGAATCCAGGGGAAGGTTACTGCAAAATCCCCATTTCTTCCCAATCAGCTGGGACTTGGGAGGCAGAGAAGAGATGGGGGCGGGGCCAGTCAAAATTTTTACTACCGATTTTCTGAACTACTCAAAATTTCCGCTACCGGTTCTCCAGAACTGGTCAGAACCTGCTGAAACCCACCTCTGGTAGGAGGGTAAAGAAGGGATGACCAGGGTGAGAGTCGTCCCTGAGGATTTTCCTCACTCTTCTAAGGCAGCGAGCCCTAGCGATCTCATCTAGTGGTATCTCTCCCATTAAAATGTGCTCCTTAACGAAGTTCAAGGTCAACCCATTATTTCGTTGGAAGAGAATATTTGCAGCTCAGGATCGAACTGGGGGGGGGGATCCTCAGTTTATTTAATGATGTTATCTAGTTGAGAAGCGAAACATCTTCATGGACAAACCAAGAAAGTCCCTGTTGCCTTTTGGGGAAAGAAAACCATGATCTGGATAATGGACAATTTCCATAGACATCAAGCTTTTCTTTTCTTTTTCATTTAGGGGGCAAAACTGACAAACTTTGTCTATCAGAAGCAAAATAAGTCTCCTTTTCACCCATTAGTGTGGGTGAATTTCAGAAGGTACAGCTATTCCTCGCAGGTTTCTCATACCCACTTGTCATATAAGTGTTAAAATGAGCGCCTTGTTAAAAGAAAATTCCCTTAATTCAGCAGGACAAATATGGGGCGCAAGGATCATAACACGAACCGGCCCGAACTGGCCCGAACCGGCTGAATTCCAGCTCTGGTTATGTGATGCTGCTTTGCGACCTTCTGACAAACAAAGTCAATGGGGAAGCCAGATTCACTTAACAGCCATGTTACTAACTTAACCTCAGCAGTGATTCACTTAACAACTGAGATGAGAAAGGTAGTTTTTTAAGAAGTAGATATCTATGCGCTTGTGTCTCTGTGACAGTCCCTCAAGGTAGGAAGATGCAATCATGACACCCCTAACCCTTCTCTTCATTAGGCTAAACATACCTCCTCTTATCAAGCCTCTTATCTATCTATCTATCCATCCATCCATCCATCCATCCATCCATCCATCTTTCTTTCTTTCTCTTTCTCTCTCTTTCTTTCTCTTTCTCTTTCTTCCTTTTTTCCTTCCTTCCTTCCTTCCTTTTTTCTTTTTTCTTTTTCTTTCTCTTCTTTCTTTCTTTCTTTATCAATAAATTTCATTTGTTCTTTCATTGATATTCATAAATCTCATTCATTCATTCATTCATTCATTCATTCATTGATATAAATGAATCTCATTCTTTCATTCATGATAATAATCCATTTGTCATCCCCTGATTCCTGCTATGGAGATTAAATCAACACCCTCTTCTCTGTGACAGTCCCTCAAGGTAGGAAGATGCTATCATGACACCTCTAACCCTTCTCTTCATTAGGCTAAAATACCTCCCTTAGTCATTCATCATACAATTTAGCCTCCAGATCTTTTTTCATTCATTCATTCATTCATTCATTCATTCATTCATTCATTCATTCATTCATATAAATTGAATCTCATTAAGTAATTAATTAATTCATTCATTCATATCAATAAATCTCATTCATTCATTCATTCATTCATATAAATTTAATCTCATTAAGTAATTAATTCATTCATATCAATAAATCTCATTCATTCATTCATTCATTCATTCATTCATTCATTCATTCATTGATATAAATTTAATCTCATTAAGTAATTAATTAATTCATTCATATCAATAAATCTCATTCATTCATTCATTGATATAAATTGAATCTCATTAAGTAATTAATTCATTCATATCAATAAATAAATCATTCATTCATATAAATTGAATCTCATTAATTAATTAATTAATTAATTAATTCATTCATATAAATAAATCTCATTCATTCATTCATTCATATGCATGAATCTCATTCACTCATTCATGATAATAATTCCCTCATCCCCTTATTCATGTTTAACATCTACAAACTGTCCCAAACTCTGAGCCAAACAGATGAAGGCCAATCAGATAATAAAATCTGATTGGCCACTACAGTGTGATGGGTCTGAACATGTACCTAAAAGAGCATGTCTGGAAGATGGATTTTTTATTTATTTATTTATTTATTATATTTCTATACCGCCTTTCTCCCGTAGGACTCAAGGCGGTGTACAGTCAAGAAAAATATAGATATACAAACATCATAAAATTGCTAATTAAAATTATTATTATAACAGTTTGGCCCAATCAAATAGAACCTAAAATTAGATAACATTTAGAAACATTCACATGTTCATATGTTTAGCCTTGCCTGTTGGAACATCAGGGTTTCGAGGGCATGGCGGAAAGCACGGAGATCAGGGATATTTCGTATCTCAGGGGGCAGTTCATTCCAAAGGGTTGGAGCCCCCACAGAGAAGGCCCTCCCCCTGGGAGTCATCAGTTGGCATAATTTGACTGACGGTACCCTGAGTAGTCCCTCCCTGTGAGAATGAACTGGTCGGTGGGAGGCTATTGGTGGCAAAAGACGGTCTCGTAGGTACCCAGGTCCTAAGCAGAGAAGAGCAACCAAGATAATTATGGGACTGGAGGCTAAAACATATGAAGAACGGTTACAGGAACCGGGCATGGCTAGTCTAGTGAAGAGAAGGACCAGGGGAGACAGGATAGCAGTCTTCCAATATCTAGAGGGCTGGAATGGGCCAACTGGCCACAGCCAACTTGCCATAGTCAACTTCCCAATCAACACACCATGGCCAATTCGCCACAAGACAACTCGCTGCAGGACAATTCAATAATTCAATTTAATTATTTAAAATAATTTTAAAAATATAATTATTATTTTTTTCATTCCCGTTTCATTTTGTCCCTGCTTTGGCTTCCTTTCTCTAATGATTCTATTCCACTATTTCTTTGATATTAGTGTAACTCTTGTCCTATGGCGAATTGTCTCGCGATGAGTTGGCCATAGTTAGTGGGCCACAGCAAGTTGCTGGGCCAAATTGGCCATGACAAGTTGAGTGTGCTGAGTTGTCATAGACCCTTAAGTGGCTGCCATAAAAAGGAGGTCAACCTGTTCTCCAAAGCACCTGAAGGCAGAATAAGAAGGTATGTATGGAAACCAATCAAGGAGAGAACCAACTTAGAACAAAAGAGAAATTTCCTGACAGTGAGAATAATTAATCAGTGGAACAACTTGCCTCCAGAAGTTGTGGGGGCTCCAACACTAGAAGTTTTTAAGAAGAGAGTGAACAACAATTTGTTTGAAATGGTATAGGGCAGTGATCGCGTGCCAAAAGTGGGGGTCGCGCATGCGTGCCGACACCCATAATTTAATGGCCCACCGCACTCCTGCGCATGTGTGCGTGGCCCCTCCGCACTCCCTCCGCTTTTGGCATGCGACGGCAAAAATGTTACCGGTGAGCATGGTAGGCCGTTTTTTCGCCCTCCCCAGGCTCCAGGTGCTTTCTTGGAGCCTGGGGAGGGCAAAAATGGCCTTTCCCACCCACCCCCGATGCCATCCAGAGGCCAGAAATGGCTTGTTTCCCAACTTCCGGTGGGCCCAGAAGGCCCCAAAATCAGCTGACCAGCACGCGCCTGTGCACTGGAGCTGTGCTAGGGCAATGCTCGCATGCTCACAGATATGGCTCTGTATGCCACCTGCCATGGGGCTCCCCTTGAGGAGCACTCGGAGGCTCCAACTGGTGCAGAATGCGGCCACGTGGGTACTTATGGGGGCGACATGGCGCTCCCACGTGACACCTCTCCTGCGCGAGCTGCATTGGCTTCCAGTGGTCTTCCGGGTGTGCTTCAAGGTATTGGTTCTCATCTTCAAAGCGCTCCATGGCTTAGGGCCCGGTTATTTACGAGACCACCTTCTGCCACTGATAACCTCCCACCGGCCAATACGCTCCCACAGAGAGGGCCTCCTCAGGGTGCCATCGGTCAGGCAATTCGCCTGGTGGCTCCCAGGGTAAGAACCTTCTCTGTGGGGGCACCCGCCCTCTGGAATGAGCTACCCCCAGGGATACGACTGATCCCGGACCTCCGGACCTTCCGCTGGGCCCTTAAGACTTTTTTATTTCAGCAAGCCAGGCTGGGTTAAAAATCTTTTAATTGGGGAATTTTATGGGCAAGGGGTTTTAAATTGGGGAAGCCAATGATAAATTTAATTTTGTTTTTATAGTATTTTAATGTTTGTATTGTGTGCTTTTAATTTTGGCTGTTCACCGCCCCGAGTCCTTCGGGAGAGGGGGCGGTATAAAAATTTTAAAATTTAAAAAATAAATAAATAAATAAATAAATAAATAAATAAATAAATAAATAAATAAATAAATAAATAAATAAATAAATAAATAAATAAGTTTGCCATCACGGGTATAGGGTCTCCTACTTAAGCAGGGGGGGTTAGACTAGAAGACCTCCAAGGTCCCTTCCAAGTCAGTTATTCTGTTAACTAAACGGTACACAAAATAGCCAATTTCCTGGTTGACTGTGCATTCAAAAACACCCTGGGAAGAAAATTGGATAAAATAAATGCCAGGCTCCTTCCCAATTTTATATTCTGTGATTCTATGCTGTGATCCAGTAATTGCTTATAGAATTAAGGTTATAAGGAAGCCAGGAGGGGAATGCATCTGCTAAGGCTTTAACTGAAGTGGTGAAACCTGCTTTTTGTCACTGATAGGAAATCTTTCCACTACCTCCCACCAACATCTAGTAACCCCGTTGAATCAGAAATCCTAATTTTTTTTGCCTTCTCCTAGAGAAATTGCTTCTTCTTCTTTTTTATTTTTTTCATTATCCACCTGCATACAATACGCCTACTGGTACATTGTTCCTGCCATTTTCCCCCCCCCTTAATTGGAGAAACAATTTTCTGCATCTGACTCTCTGAATCACGTGAAGTGTTAATACCACTTTATGATGCCTTGGTAAGGCCACACTTGAAATACTGCATCCAGTTTTGGTCGCCACGATGTAAAAAGATGTGGAACTCTAGAAAGAGTGCAGAGAAGAGCAACAAAGAGGATTAGAGCAGGGGTGGGTTCTAATTTTTTTTACTACCGGTTCTGTGGGCGTGGCTTATTGTGTGGGTGTGGCTTGGAGGTCATGTGACTAAGTGGGCGTGGCTTGTCAGAGTCATTTTTGGAAGGTCCTCGTACTTACGACCCAACTCATTTGTTTGCTTTTAACACTGATCAGCTGTAGGGCGGCCCTTTGAAGCCCCGCAGCAAGAGTTTAAACAGTTTTTTTCCCACCAGTCATCAGCTGGGACTCAGGAGGCAGCAATAGATTGGGGGTGGGACCAAATAAAAGGTAAGAATAACGTGGGGGGTGGGGGGTGGGAGGGCGGATGACGTCATATCGTCACCGCTACCAGCTCGGCCGAACCGGACCGAACCGGGAGGAACCCACCATTGGATTAGAGGCAGGGGTGGGATTCAAAAATATTTAGTAACTGGTTAGGCACAGATTATTATTAATGGAAGTTTGACAACAGAGTTTAAAATTGAAAAAGGAACAAGACAGGGATGCCCGTTGTCCCCACTTTTATTTATTTTAACACTAGAAGTCTTGTTAAATACAATACGGGACTCTAATATCTTGAAAGGTATAAAGATTAGGCAAGAGGATTACAGAATAAAGGCATTTGCAGATGATCTGGTTGTTACCCTATCACAACCAATGGAATCAATAATCTTGATGAAGGACATTATACAAGACTATGGTAAAGTTTCAGGTTTCAGATTGAATTCAAAAAAGACTAAAATGATAGTTAAAAACATGACACAAGATCGCAAACATGAGCTTGAAAGGAGGGCAGGTTTTGAGATTGTACCTAAGGTAAAATATCTAGGAGTTCAGGTTGCAGAATCAAACATGAAATTGTTTCAAAATAATTATGAGGAGTTGTGGCGAGAGGTGCAGAAAGATATGGAGACTTGGAAAAAACTGCAGCTGTCTCTACTTGGAAGAATAGCAGCAGTTAAGATGAACATTTTGCCAAGATTTCTTTTTTTGTTTCAAATGATTCCGGTGCTTAAAAGTGATAAACAATTGAAAGTTTGGCAATCTGGAGTGAATAAGTTTGTCTGGAACGAGAAGAAGCCGAGAGTGAAATTGAAAATTATGCAAGATGTTCCAGAAAGAGGAGGTCTTAAACTTCCAAACCTACAGCTATATTATGATGCAGCAGCTTTAACTTTAACAAGTGATTGGTTTGGAAGTAAAAAGGCTGGAATATTGAATGCAGAAAGTTTTGATCTTGAATTTGGATGGCACGCTTACTTATTTTATGATGACAAAGTTGATAAAATATTTAAAAGTCATATACTTAGAGACTCTTTGATGAGAGTTTGGAAGAAGCACCGACTCAAATGGGATTATAAAATACCGCTATGGTTGGATCTTGGTCATACTTTGTGGAATACAAATATAATGTCACTCGGGGGGTTTTTATACAAAGAGGTTCTTTTTACAGATGCGGGCAGATGGCAGCTGAAGAATTTGCAGACACTGTTGGACGAAGGGATTAATTTAACTTGGTTACAATATAATCAATTACAATTGAGATGGAAAGAGGACCAAAAAATTGGTATTATGTTGCATGAGGAAGAATTGGTTAGACATATAAGAGAGAAAGGTCCAATGCATATTAAAAGGCTTTATAATGTTTTGCTAGAAAGGGATTCAGAAACTGAATTAGTTAAAGACTGTATGATTAAGTGGGCACAAAATTTTGAAGAACCAGTGAAGTTGGAAACATGGGAAAAAATTTGGGTCCAGAATGTTAAATTTACACAGTCGCAGAATTTGAGGGAAAATTTTTACAAAATGTTTTATAGATGGCATCTAGACCCTAAGAAACTGTCGTGTATGTATCCTAATGTTCAGCCAAAATGTTGGAGGTGTGATTGTACAGATGCTACATATTTTCATATTTGGTGGACCTGTAAGAAAGTTAAGGCTTTTTGGATAAAAATTTGGTGGGTTATGCAGAATGTTTTGAAGAAAAAAATTCAATTTTCTCCACAATTGTTTTTATTGGGTATAGCTAAGGGTTTTACAGTGGATGAAACAAAGTTGATTTTGTATATGATTACAGCAGCGAGATTGTTGATAGGTAAATATTGGAAAAATGTAGCTTTGCCCACCGTTCAAGAATGGACTTTGAAGATGGCCAGTTTCGCTGAAATGGCGAAGATTTCAGCATATTTAAAAGACCGCTCACAAGAGACTTATGAATATGAATGGAAAAAATGGATAGATTATGTGCAGAACAAATATCAAACTAGGAAGTATCAAATAGCTTTTTATTGATAGTATTATATTATATTAAGATAGAAATATTTGAACTATGTGAAGATGAAAAATGATATGGGGGTTGGGGGGGGTTTAAAGTTCAAGGGTTTTTTTTTTATATAAAGGGGATAATGATGGGGTACACTCTATGGAAGTCCGGGGGAGAGGGGAGGGTTAGGGGGGGTTAGGGAGGATGGGTTGGGGAGCTTGGGGTGGGTTAGGGGGGTGAAAACGGGGTGAAAATGTAATTGTAAAACTTTTACAATAAAAAAAAAAAAAAAAAAAAAATATTTAGTAACTGGTTCTCTGCCCAGTTGCTGGGTGGGTGTGGCCTATTCGGCTTCCTGCACCACAGTGAGTGGGGCGTTTTTGCCCTCCCCAGGCTCTGGAGGCTGTCCTCGAGCCTCCGGGAGGACAAAAACAAGCTTCCCTGGGCTCTGGACACCCTCCAGAGGCTGGAAACGGGCCTGTTTCTGGACTTCCAAGGCCCATTTTTCACCCTCCCAGAGCCTCTACGCAGGCCCTGCGCTTACCTGGCATCCAAAACTAGACTCCTGGGAGGGGCAGGGTGGGGTGAGCGGGGCCAGCCAGTCCTTGCAACTACCGGTTCAGTGAACCAGATGTAAAATTAGCATCCGGTTTTCCCGAACCGATCCGAACCAGCTGAATCCAGATTAGAGGATTAGAGGCTACAAGATATGAAGAACGGTTGCAGGAACTGGGTACGTCTAGTTTAATTAAAAGAAGGACTAGGGGAGACATGATAGCAGTCTTCCAATATTTGAGGGGCTTCCACAAAGAAGGGGGGGGCAACATATTTTCCAAAGCAATGGATGGAAACTAATCAAGGAGAGGAGCAACCTGGAATTAAAGAGAAGTTTCCTGAACTATCGGTGGGACATCTTGCTTTCAGAAGTTGTGAATGCTCAGTGCTAGAAGGGAGTGGGGGAGGAGAGGAGGAGGAGGAGGAGGGAGGAGGAGGAGAAGGAGGAGGAGGAAGAGGACTACTGCAGGGTCCTTTCTGAGCTTGGTTGTCTTTTCTGCAGGCGTTTCATAACCCAGCTATGCAACATCATCAGCACTGATGTCTAATTTCTTCTATTCACCAACCATATCTCAGAGATAGTATGGTTGGCATGCTGATCTAATAAAAAGGAATAAATAATAATAAGGTCACAAGGATGGGCCATCTAAAATATTCCAATGTTTCACTCTATCTGCTTTTTTTTTTTTTTTCTGTTTTTGCCTTTTGCAATATTGTGGCCAAAGAGGTCTCAGCCCTGGTTCTGTTGTCACTCATGGTCCCTCAGCAAAACATCAAAGCTTCGCTGGCATTGCGGTGCACTGTATTGCTGCTTGTATACATGCAAATAACATGATGTTGCATCTTCAAATTGATTTGGTTTCTTTAGGTGAGTGAGGTCTGGGTCGCAAGGCTCTGTTGTCTTCTGGAAACGAGACCTTCACGGACCCTTAAACCACTGGATTTCAAATTACCTTGGAAGCAGCAAAGGTTGGTAGTGGAAGAAGATTAGAAGTAATTTGAAGGGCCTGTCAAACCAGTCTCCTGCTGGCTGTATTTTATTTTCTAAGTCACTGTGTAATCACTTTGAGCAAGACCCATTATCAATAATATAGCTTAAATTCCAGACATTTAACTATATACAGTATAAACCTCCTGGCCATTCGGAATTGAATAGATCGAGATGTGGAGGTTTCTCTGAATGGAAAAGAGAAAAAGGAGGAGAAGGAGAAGAAGGGGGAGCAGGAGGAGGAGGAGAAGGGAAAGGAGAAGGATAATGGGAGAGAGAGGAGAAGGAAAAAGACAAGGAGAAGGAAAAGGAGAAGGAAAGGAGAAGGAGAAGGAGACAGAGGATGGGAGGGAGAGAAAATGGAGAAGGGGAACTTAAAGGAGGATGGGAGGGAGAGGAAATGGAGAAGGAAAAGGAGAAAGAAAGGGAGAATGGGAGAGAGAGGAGAAGGAGAAGGAGAAGAAGGAAAGGGGAAAGGGGGAGGGAGAAGAAAAGGAAAAGGAGGATGGGAGGGAGAGGAGGAAAAGGAAAAAGAGAAGAAGTTGAAGGAAAAAAGGAGAAGGAAAAGAGAAGGAAAAGGAGGATGGGAGGGAGAGAAAATGGAGAAGGGGAACTTAAAGGAGGATGGGAGGGAGAGGAGAAGGAGGAGAAGGAAAAAGAGAAGGAAAAGGAGAAGGAGGATGAGAGGGAGAGGAGGAGAAGGAAAAACAAGAAGTTGAAGGAAAAAAGGAGAAGGAAAAGAGAAGGAAAGGGAGAATGGGAGAGAGAAGAGAAGGAGACAAAAAGGAGAAGGAGGATGGGAAGGAGAAGGAAGAAGGAGGAGGAGAAAGAGGAGAAGACGAAGAAGAAAGATGGGAGAGAGAAGGAGGAGGAAGTTCAGACCCCTACAGTGCACAGTTTGGACTGGCAAATATGTCTCCTTTTTGAAGTTGTTTGCAGCCACATTTAAAGTAGTCAATAATTCACACCAATTTACCAGGAGGGACATGAGCATGATGGCCTTTGGCTGACCAAAGGCCTTGGAGTCCCAAATAGAAATAATTGGAGGTGAAATTTTTTTATGTGATCCACCAGTTTTCTTCTTTCTCCTCTTTCTTTCTTAATTTATCCATCTCTCTATCTCCCTTCCTTCCTTCTGTCTGTCTGTCTCTCTAGCTATTTAGCTACCTAGCTAGCTATCATCCATCAATCTCTGTAAAGCTGTCCTGCTATCGGTCTCTGTCTATTATCTCTCTGTCTATATCTGTCTGTCTGTCTATCTCTATCTCTATGTCTACCTATCTATCTATTTGTCTGTCTGTCTGTCTACCTATCCATATCTCTCTCTGTCTGTCCATCCATATCTATCTATCTATCTATCTATCTATCTATCTATCTATCTATCTATCTATCTATCTATCTATCTATCTATCTATCTATCTCTATCATCTGTCTGTCTGTCTGTCTATCTACCTACCTTCCTACCTACCTACTCACTTAACTACATACCTCGACCTACCTCTACCTCTATCTGTTTGTCCATCATCTATCTATCTATCTATCTATCTATCTATCTATCTATCTATCTATCTATCTATCTATCTATCATCTATCTATCTATCTATCCAACCCGCCTCTCTCGCTCTCCTCTAGGTCTGTCTATTGCTTAAAAACCCTTCCCATTTATTTCTAGTCCTTCTTCCCATTTCCTTGACTTTTCAGCAAGTCCCAGCCATGCTTGTTTCCAAGATCAAAGCAGGACCGTTTCAAAGGGTGACCCAGCACAAAGCCGCTACACCTTCCACCCATGCTACAGTCCCCCCATGTTTGCATGCCTACGTATGCACAGTTTCCTAAATGAAAGTAGCTTATTCTGACCTTCGTCAACTCTGACTGCCTTCACACGCACGCTTGATCTGGTTTACTGCTTTTGTGACAGACTGTTGGAGAGACTGAGAAAACTGGCCAGGGAGTTTGATGGTCTAGAAATGTATAAATTGTGGAAAGGAGATATTTCAAAGGGATCTTGTCTTCAATGGCTTGCTGTAACTTTCCCTAAGAACCTACTTTTCAAGGTCTCAAGGTTACATTTCTACCCTCTCAAGAATTCAGTATTCTTTTTTTTTAAAAAAATCTAAGTGGTTCTCAGTTGTGCAATTCACAGCATCCTTCAAGGCTAACACTGCACAGCAAAGCACAGGCATCTCAAACAGGCTGGGAAAATATAACTTGCTAATCCCCCAAGAAGCAAACCAGGAGAAAACCAACTAGTCTATTGAAAAGAAAGGTGACATGTAGGGGGTGACAATGATAGCAGAGCTCCAGTATCTAAGGGGCTGCCAGAAAGAAGAGGAGGAGAAGGAGAAAGAGAAGAAGGAAAAGAAGGAGGAGAAAGAGGGACGAGGAGCAGGTGGAGGAGGAGGAAAATGGGACAGGGAACAGGAAGGGGAGAAAGAAGGAGGGAGAGGAGGAAAATGAGGAGGAGGAAAAGGAAGGAGAAAGAGAAAGAGGGAGGAGGAGGAGAGAAAGGGAGGGAGAAGGAAAAGGGAAGGGGAAGGAGAGGAGGAGGAAGAAGAAAGAGGAGGAGGATACGGAAGAAGAATAAGAGAAAGAGGGAGAGGGAAGAGGAGGTGGAGGAGGAGGAGAGGAGGAGGAAGAAGAAGAAGGGAAAGGGGAAGGAGAAGGAGAAGGAGGAGAAGGAGAAGGAGAAGGAGAAGGAGGAGGAGAAGAAGAAGAAGAAGAAGAAGAAGAAGAAGAAGAAGAAGAAGAAGAAGAAGAAGAAGAAGAAGAAGAAGAAGAAGAAGAAGAAGAAGAAGAAGAAGAAGAACAAGAACAAGAACAAGAACAAGAACAAGAACAAGAACAAGAAGAACAAGAAGTAGTAGTAGTAGTAGTAGTAGAAGAAGAAGAAGAAGAAGAAGAAGAAGAAGAAGAAGAAGAAGAAGAAGAAGAAGAAGAAGAAGAAGAAGAAGAAGAAGAAGAAGAAGAAGAAGAAGAAAGATGGATTTAGATGTTCTTGCCCCAATCCAGAAGACGTTGTCTAACTCTCTTCTGGGAAAGCTCTTTTACTGTTTGCAGGGACTCTAA
This sequence comes from Pantherophis guttatus, assembly GCF_059756535.1. Lineage (NCBI taxonomy): Eukaryota > Metazoa > Chordata > Lepidosauria > Squamata > Colubridae > Pantherophis > Pantherophis guttatus. Next base: position 4,512,157 of record NC_142064.1, read on the forward strand.
CAATCACAAGAGAGACAGGGAAACAGATTTTTTTCTGATGGGCAGCCACCCATCTTTTTCTACATTCTTCTAATAAAAGGAAATAAAATTAAAAAAAAATCTCAACCCACCCCTTGAAACAGTTCGAAAGTGGCCACCTGACCCATGAGCCACGTCCTTTCTGCTTTGGCTGCATCATACAAATATTGTATACCCGTTTTTGTCTTCCTCAGTGCAAATTCAACATCTTTATCAATGATTTAGATGAGGAGATAGAAGGGGAACTCGTCAAATTTGTAGATGACACCAGTGGTGGGTTGCTCTTGCGAACAGGTAGCAAAAGCAGAGGGAGGCTCCGCCCACCCAGCTGGACGTCATGATTGACATAATTGACAATCCGAGCAAAGCGAGTACGGGCATGTGCTCCCGTTGCAAACCGGTAGTAAAGGTAAGTAGAACCCGGCTGGGGCTCGACAGGTGGGTTCTACTTACCAAGACCACCCTTGGATGACACCAATCTAGCAGGAATAGCCAACTCCGGAAGATAGGCTTAAGATACAGAAGGATCTTGACAGACTTGAGCATTGGGCGCTATCTAACAAAATGAAATTCAACGGTGAAAAAAGTAAGGCTTTACATTTAGGCAAGAAAAACCAAATGCACAGGTACCGTATATGCTCAATAGTAGTAACTCTGAGAGGGATCTTGGAGTCCTAGTGGACAACCATTTAAATATGAGCCAGCCATGTGCTGCAGCTGCCAAAAAAGCAAACACAGTTCTAGGCTGCATAAACAGAGGGTTAGAATCGAGATCAGGTGAAGTGTTAATACCACGTTATAATGCCTTGGTAAAGCCACACTTATCGATCGATCGAAAGGTCGGCAGTCCAGCGGTTCGAATCCCTAGTGCCGCATAATGGGGTGAGCTCCCGTTACTTGTCCCAAATTTTGCCAACTTAGCAGTTCAAAAGCACGTAAAATTGCAAGTAGAAAAATAGGAACCACCTTTGGTGGGAAGGTAACAGCGTTCTGTGCACCTTTGGTGTTTAGTCATGCCGGCCACGTGACCACGGAGACGTCTTCGAACAGCGCTGGCTCTTCGACTTTGAAATGAAGATGAGCACCGCCCCCTAGAGTCAGGGACGATTAGCACATATGTGAGAGGGGAGCCTTTACCTTTACCTTTAAGGCCACACTTGGAATACTGCATTCAGCTTTGGTCGCCACGAAGTAAAAAAGATGTTTTAGAAAGAGCGCAGAGAAGAGCAGCAAAGATGATGAGGGGACTGGAGGCTAAAACATACAAAGAACGGTTGCTGGAACTGGGTATGTCTAGTTTGATGAAAAGAAGGACTAGGTGTGAAATAATAGCAGTATTATCCAATATTTGAGGGGATGCCACAAAGAAGAGGGAGTCAAGCTATTTTTCAAAGCATCTGAAGTCAGGACAAGAAGCAATGGGTGGAAACTAATCAAGGAGAGAAGCAATTTAGAACTAAGCAGAAATTTCCTGCTAGTGGGAACAATTAATCAATGGAACAACTTGCCTCCAGAAGTTGTGAATGCTCCAACACTGGAAGTTTTTAAGAAGAGATTGGAACCATTTGTGTGAAATGCTATATGGTTTTTTTGCCTAAGCAAGGCGTTGGACTAGAAGACCTCCAAGCTCCCTTCCAACTCTGTTATTCCGTTCTAAATCCAGCAGGCTGGCCTGGCCTAACTCTCCTCTTTTAAATTTTTAATTCGTGATTTTATAAATTGGGTGTTTTAATCTGTGTTTCGGCCAAAATATTTAATAATTTTAAGGGATTTTTTAATATTTGTATTATCTGTATTTTATCTTGGCTGTTCACCGCCCTGAGTCCTTCGGGAGTAGGGCGGTATATTTATTTATTTATTTTTCATATTTGTATACCGCCCTACTCCCGAAGGACTCAGGGCGGTGAACAGCCATAATAAATACAAAGACATATAGAAGTTAAAAACTATTAAAAACAGATTAAGTAATTTAGGCTCAAAGATTAAAACATCCAAATTTATCTAAAAGAAATCTAAAAACCGATTAAAAGCCAATTAAAAAGGGAGAGTTAGGCCAGACCAGCCTGTTGGAATGGAAACGTTTTCAGGGCACGGCGGAAGATGAGTAAGTCTTGGATCTTTCATAACTCTGGGGGAAGCCCGTTCCAGATGGTAGGTGCCCCCACAGAGAATATATAGGTATAGAAATTTGATCAATCAATCAATCAATAAATAAATAAATAAATAAGTAAATAAGTAAGTAAATAAATAAATAAATAAGTAAATAAATGGTCTTTACAAGCCTTAATCATTCTTGGTGGATGAAAATCTATGCCTCCTCTGCTCTAACCCCCTTGGGAAAGTTTGCAAACTGAAATAAAGGTTTTTCCAGGCAGAACTCTGGCACGAGATCTTTCAGTGGAGAAATGGCGACCACAAAGTAACATGTTGTCTACTTAACAGCGGTGCAGAAAAAGTAGAGAAGGTTTTTCTTTTTCTTTTTCACACTTTTATGAAAGGCGCCATCTTCTCCTGCCTGGAGAGATGCATAAGTGCTTCTCATAAAACATCATAAAAACAAGACAGTAAAAAAAAAACCCATCAAGACTCTGCTTTATTCCTTTGATTAAATTGATGGAGGACCCAGAAACAGAACAAGGGCGAGTAAGTTTCCCCTCCCCCCCAAACAGGGTGGATAAAAATCAATGATTTTTTTTTAAAAAAATAAAAAAAAATAAGTTTTTTTTTTATTTAAATCGGATTTTTTTTATTTAAATCGGATTTTTTTTTATTTAAATCGAATTTATTTTAATAAAAAACTTTTGGGGTAAAAATCTATCGTAAGATAGTTTTCTATTTAAGATACAGAAATAATTTAGTTTATTCAGCATGAAATGGAGCTTAGTTATGTAGCACGAGGCTGTATATTCTGCAACACTGGGACGATCGGTGAGTCAACAGTGGGTCAAAGGAGTAGCAGAGATGACAGTTGCTCTTTAAAAATTATGATTTAAAATCCAGTTGATTTAAATCAAGCCTTTTTACTAGTGATTTAAATCATGATTTAAATTGTGATTTAAATCAACTCGATTTAAATCAAATCCACCCTGCGCCCAAATCTCGATTCTTAAAGGAGTGTTTCTCAAACTTATCGACTTTAAGATGCGTGGATGTTGACTCACAGAATTCTCCACCCAATTCTCCCATGGTGGCTGGGAATTCTGGGAGTTGAAGTCCACACGTCTTGAAGCTGCCAAGGTTGGGGAATATAGCTTTAGATGTATCTCTCTCCCCGTTAGATACTACTGCCTTGGAGGAATTCCAGAAAAAGTTTAAATGACCCCGTCAAAAAACCATTAAACTTAGTTTCTATTTTAGGACAATTTTTAATAATATGTTCAGCTATGTTGGCTTTAATGTTTTGATATTGTGATAGAGAAAGAAGGAAAAAAGAAAGGAAGGAAGGAAGGAAGGAAGGAAGGGGAAGAAAGGAAAAGAACTGAAGAAAGGAAGAGGAAGAGAGAAAGAAAGAAAGAAAGAAAGAAAGAAAGAAAGAAAGAAAGAAAGAAAGATGAAGGAAGGAAGAGAAAGAAACCAAGGAAGGAAGAGAAAGAAAGAAAAAAGGAAGGAAGGAAGGAAGGAAGGGGAAGAAAGGAAAAGAACTGAAGAAAAGAAGAGGAAGAGAGAAAGAAAGAAAGAAAGAAAGAAAGAAAGAAAGAAGAAAAAAGAAAGAAAGAAAGATGAAGGAAGGAAAAGAAAGAAACCAAGGAAGGAAGAGAAAGAAAGAAAAAAGGAAGGAAGGAAGGAAGGAAAAGAAAGAAAGAAAGAAAGAAAGAAAGAAAGACTGTACACACACACACACACACACACACACACTGAACCAGCCCTGTCCAAAGATATTTTTACATTCCTGTGACTAGTATGACATCACAGAGTGCTGTTCCCTTCTCATCAAAATGGTACCTATTTATCTACTCGCATTCACATGATTTCAAACTGGTAGGTAACCAGGAACTGAGGCAAGGAGAGGAGCTCACCCCTTTGGGTGGCACTCGGGTCTCGAACCCAGCCTGCTGGCTTTCTAGCTGATAAGCCCAGCATCTTAACTAATGAGCCACCACGCTTCCCTAGAATATCTAAAGGCACTTCAAATGTTTGTTGGAAATGTGAAACACAGGGACATTTTATTATTCTTGGTGGACATGTAATAAAGCTAAAATATTTTGGATTTAAATGTCTATGTAGATAAGGAGGGGTTTTAGAGATTAACCTCCAATGGAAGCCACAATCTTTCCTTTTAGGATTGATAAATAAAGAAAGGAAGGAAAAAAACATGGGAGATTATTGCACAATATGATTATTGTGAGATTATTGCATTCACTGCAATGGAAAGATTTGACAGAACTCACTAAGGAGGTGAAAATGAGAAAATGTTCTCTTTAGATTGTCTGATACAACAACAAAAAAATGGCTTAATAGAAGAGATCCAATAAGTTATTAGTTGAAAATCAAGCTGTTTTGAATATAGATTTAAAACTCACAAAGACGTAACACAAGACCAAGAACCGAAACGAATCGAGATTTCAATACAGGTAATCCTCAATTTATGACCGCAATGGTCCCCCCCCTCCCAAAAAAAATTCTGTTTCTAAGCAAGACAGTTGCGAAGAAAGTTTAGGCCTCATTCTAGGACCTTTCTTGACACAGCTGTTAAGTGAAATCACTGAAGTTGTGACATTCGTAACACCATAGTGAACTGAATCTGCCTTCCCCAACAATTTTTCTTGTTAGAAGGTCCCCAAATTGCAACTGTCATAAAAATGAGTCAGTTCTTTAAGTGCCTGAATTTTGATCATATGACCATGGGGAATCTGCAGTGGTCATAAGTGTGAAAAACACTTTTTTCAGTGTCATCGTAACTTCAAACAGTCACTAAACGAATAGTTATAAGTTTTTAACCCGCCATTAAGAAAAGACACATAAGTAAAAAGGCACAAACTAGAAAAACAACTTGGATACGTGGATCGTAACTCAGAAAAGTGACTCTGACATTTTATTTTTTTATTCATTATTTTATTTATATTTTATTTATTACAAAAGAGCAGTGTTCTATCGATAAAAGAATTCCTCAGTAAAGCCATAGAAAGAAGAAAGAAGCATCTGAGGGAACACCAGAAAGGAATAACCAAGAGACACCTAGAACTTAGGAACAAAAGTTCCTAACAAAACTTAGGAGCCTTGGTAGTACAGTGGTTTAATGCACCCTGTTATTAACACAGCTGCCTGCAATTTCTGCAGGTTCGAATCTCGCCAGGCTCAAGGTTGACTCAGCCTTCCATCCTTCCTAAGGTAGGTTAAATGAGGACCCAGTTTGTGGGGGTAATAAACTGACTTTGTATAAATATACAAAAAGTATGAAGGCTATTGCTTAACGCATTGTAAGCCGCCCTGAGTCTCCGGAGAAGGGCGGCATATAAATCAAATAAAAATAAAAATAAATAAATAAATAAATAAAAATAAAAGAAGGAGATTAATGAAATGTAGAAAATGTGTTAAGATAAAGATGTAAACAGTATGATGATTGTTATTATTACTGCTATTAGGATTATTACGTTTAATATTATTATTATATTCTTATCAGAAGATATGTAAAGAGAGAAAAATGAACACATTTATTATGCTCAATATTACTATTGTAAGATCAGAGGATTATTATCAACATAATCAGAGGTTGATAAGAGCCAGTTCGGACCGGTTCGGGCGAATCGGTAGTGGCGACCTGTGGATGGGCCCAACCTTCCGCCCGGACAAAATCCCGTCCTATATTGCTGTGTTCTTGATGCTGCATGCATATGCAGATGGCACACGCAAGCGAATTGCCGTGTTGTTTGATGTCGCACAAATGCACGGACGGCGCGCGAGAGCAAATTGCTGTGTTTTGTGACGCCGCATGCATGGACAGACTCACATTTCCGGTGCTGGTTGAACCAGTTGCTACAGTATGTGAATGTAACAAATATTGTTGTAAAGTTTGATGGTTATTGCACAGAGATATTTGTACCCAGACGGCACACTGTTGAATGGAAGATGGAATGTTTATATTAAAAAAATAAAAAAATTATAAAGAGAGAGAGAGAGGGAGAGAGAGAGGGAGAGAGAGAGGGAGAGAGACCTAGAACTAAAGTTTACGAAGTGGGTTTATTTGATCACGGATAAACTGGATATGATCCTCTCTTTATTAAGAGCTTTTAATAGTGGTGTTTTTTTTTTCTTGACTAGGACTGAACGATAAGCCTTCAAAGATTTGTTTGTGGATAAGATACGAGAAGAAGAGAGTTTGGTTGTACAAAATGATAAGCGACAATATTATAATCGAGTGGCGACGGTAATAAATTAATTTGTGGGTCGCCATTTGAAGGGATTAAAGATTAATATTTTCAATTTGTATTGAAGATACTGAATATACTGTTGGAAGCAGAACTTGATGTTACCCTAACACGGGCGATGGAATTAATAATCTAGTTGAAAGACATTACAGAAGATACTATATGGATTACAAACTTAAAGTCATTTGAGGATTTTATTTATATATGGAAATATCTTTTAGTGGTGTGGGCAGAAGAACAAAGATATTAAAGATATTAAAAATATTATGTATGGTAGACCTGTAGGAAAGTGGGTGGAGATAGGGTAGGTTACTGATTGTTTAGTTTAGGAAAAGGGATGTTATGTTCAGATATTAATATACGTAAAAGATTTGAATTAAGAGATATATGTATGGGGGTGGAGGAAATGGGTAGATTATGAGTTGAATAAATGCCAAATTAGGATTTCTTATATAATTTTACAGCTGAATGTTGCTCTGAAATGTATAGTATAGGGGGGATATAATAATAATGTTAGAAAGAAATGGTTAGCATATGGGGGGTGGTGTAAAAGGATGGTAAATTATTATATAATCTGATATCAATTTGGACTTTATTTTGGAGAAGCCATGGGGGGAGGGGAGGGGGAGGGGGGGTTAGGGAGGAGGGGGGAAAAAAGGGGGAAAAATCTGTATTTGAAAAACTTTTTCAATAAAAAATATATATTTTCAATTTGTTGTTTCTGCCGGTATATTTTGCAGCATCCTCATGGTCACGTGATCAAAATTCAGATGATTGGCAATTTTGACTTGTGTATTTATGACGATCGCAGTGTCGCCTTTTGCAACCTTCTGACGAGCAAAGTCAGTGGGGGCAGCCAGATTCATTTCACAAGGAATCATTGTTATTATCATTAATGATAATTAATTAATATTTACAATTTGTCGTTTCGAGTCATAGCCTTTTTTTTTTTAAGTCTCTTTTACCAATCCCTCTTCTTATTTTCCCCCAAAACAACCATCCTGCAAACTACGTGCAGCTGAGAGAGAACCCGGAGTCATGAAAGGTAATGAAATACAGGGAGTCCGCAATTTACTTACGACCACAGAATTTGGAGCACAAAATTGATGTTATTAAGTGAGATGTTTGTTAAGTGAGTTTTGTCCCATTTTGCGACATTCCCTGCCTCGGTTATTAAGTGAATCACTGCAGATGTTAAATTAGTCACACAGTTATAAAGTGAATCTATCTATCTATCTATCTATCTATCTATCTATCTATCTATCTATCTATCTATCTATTGTCTATCTATCGTCTATCTATGTACCTGTCTATCTATCTATCTATCTATCTATCTATCTATCTATCTATCTATCTATCTATCTATCTATTATCTATCTATCTATCTATCTATCTATCTATCTATCTATCTATCTATCTATCTATCTATCTATCTATATCTATCTATCTATCTATCTATCTATCTATCGTCTATCTATGTACCTATCTATCTATCTATCTATCTATCTATCTATTTATCTATCTATCTATCTATCGTCTATCTATGTACCTATCTATCTACCTACCTACCTACCTACCTACCTACCTACCTACCTATCATCTATCTATGTACCTATCTATAATTGTCTGTCTGTCTGTCTGTGTCTATCTAGGCACAGGTCACCGATTTGCCCGAACCAGTCCGAACTGGCTCTTATCAACCTCTGATTACGTTGATAATAATCCTCTGATTTTACAATAGTAATATTGAGCATAATAAATATGTTCATTTTTCCCTCTTTACATATCTTCTGATAAGAATATAATAATAATATTAACAGTAATAATCCTAATAGCTGTAATAACAACAATCATCATACTGTTTACATCTCTATCTCAACACATTTTCTACATTTCACTAATCTCCTTCTTTTGTTCCTAAATTCTAGGTGTCTCTTGGTTATTCCTTTTTGGTGTTCCCTCAGATGCTTCTTTCTTCTTTCTATGGCTTTACTGAGGAATTCTTTTATCGATAGAACACTGCTCTTTTGTAAGAAATAAAATATAAATAAAATAATAAATAAATGTCAGTCACTTTTCTGAGTTACGATCCACGTATCCAAGTTGTTTTTCTAGTTTGTGCCTTTTTACTTATGTGCCTTTTCTTAACGGCGGGTTAAAAACTTATAACTATTCGTTTAGTGACCGTTCGAAGTTACGACAACACTGAAAAAAGTGTTTCTCACACTTAAGACCTCTCTCTCTCTCCCTCCCTCCTTCCCTCCCTCCCCCCCTCTCTCTCCCTCTCTCTTTCTCTCTCTCTCTCTCTCTTTCTCTCTCTCTGAAATGGGAACGCTCTAATGGTGGAAGCCCATTTGGGGGAAAAGGGCAGCTCCAGGAGACAGGCTGATTGCCATTGTTGTGGTGTATTAAAAGCCACACATGCATTAATCATAAACCAAATTAATGGGCCCTGGCACCAACCTGCCTGGAATTGCCTATGGCTGCCTGCATGGGGAATCCCCTGGTTCCCTGGAGCCTTTAGGATCATGGTTTGTCAAACAACAGGCACTTCAATGGTGGCCAATTCAACAAGTTTACAGAGGAGGTGACCGAGAGAGAGGGGGGGAGTGGGAATCTGGAAAGCCATGCTAAGCTCCCAACAAAGGTTGCCCAACAGAGATCTCCCTGGGAGGGGTCCTTGGGGGTCTCTGTGGTTGGTGGTGTTCTTGCAGATGTTTCAGTGCCCATCTAATGATGTTGGCTAGTTTGGGTAAGGAAACTTCTACCAGGGAGAACCAAGCTCAGAGAGTACCAATGATTCCACAGTCCTCCTCCCGCTCCCCTTTCCTAACTCCTCCTTCTTCTCTCCTTCCTTCTCTCTCTCCTCCCCCTTCCTCTTTCTCCCTCCTTCTCTTTGTCCTCCTCCCCTCCCCTTCTCCTTCTTCTCTTCCTCCTTCTTCCCCTTCTCTCTCCCATCCTCCTCTTCAGCCTTCCCCTTCTTTTCTCCCTCTTTCTCCTTCTCCTGCTCTCTCCTCCCTCTTCCTCTCTCCCTCCTCCTTCTTCTCCTTCCTTTTCACTCTCCTCCTCCCTCTTTCCCTTCTCCTTCTCTCTCCTCTCTTCCCTCTTCCCCTTCCTCTCTCCCTCCTTCTCCTTCTTTTTCACTCCTCCTCCCTCTTTCCCTTCTCCTTCTCTCTCCCATCCTCCTCCTTCCCCTTCCTTTCTCCCTCTTTCTCTTTCTCCTTCTCTCTCCTCTCTTCCCTCTTCCCCTTCCTCTCTCCTTCCTTCTCCTTCTTTTTCACTCTCCTCCTCTCTCTTTCCCTTCTCCTTCTCTCTCCCATCATCCTCCTTCCCCTTCCTTTCTCCCTCTATCTCCTTCTCTCTCCTCTCTTCCCTCTTCCCCTTCCTCTCTCCCTCCTTCTCCTTCTTTTTCACTCTCCTCCTCCCTCTTTCCCTTCTCCTTCTCTCTCCCATCCTTCTCTTTCCCCTTTCTTTCTCCCTCTTTGTCCTTCTCCTTCTCTCTCCTTTCTTCCCTCTTCCCCTTCCTCTCTCCCTCCTTCTCCTTCTTTTTCACTCTCCTCCTCCCTCTTTCCCTTCTCCTTCTCTCTCCCATCCTCCTCCTTCCCCTTCCTTTCTCCCTCTTTCTCCTTCTCCTGCTCTCTCCTCTCTTCCCTCTTCCCCTTCCTCTCTCCTGCTTTCTCCTTCTTTTTCACTCTCCTCCTCTCTCTTTCCCTTCTCCTTCTCTCCCATCCTCCTCCCTTCCTTTCTCCTTCTTTCTCCTTCTCTCTCCTTTCTTCCCTCTTCCCCTTCCTCTCTCCCGCTTTCTCCTTCTCCATCTCCTCTCTCCCCCCACTTTGGAAGACATAGTGACACATTGGAGCAACCGTTCAGGAAAGAACCACCTGTTTTTCTCAGCACTCAGAACCGATTCAGAGGCGAGCCTGATTCCTAGATGGACAGTATCAACCACACTTTGCAGCCGGTAGAATTATTTGTCAGCGGCACGAGAACACAATTTACACAACAAACACACCTATCAGTGAAAATATGCCTCGGCTATCCAGGCAACGAGTTAAAATTGAAGATAGAATTCCTTTCCAAAAATTGCAGATGAGAACAAGAGAGAGAGAGAAAAAAACTCATGCCACCTTATCAACACATTTCCCACCCATGCAGCATAACTGATTTACCAGCTAAGATTGCTTTTATCATGCAGCAGCCGCACAAATATGATAAATCTGTTATCTTTTGCGTGGAAATCTATCCTCACCTCCACACCTAACTAAAAAATGCAGCTTTTTTGCTCGGGCTGCAGATTCCCAGAGAGCCGGTAGGGAGTAGCCAAGAAAGAGATACTTCTAGAAAGTCAGGAATGTGGGGAGGGAGAGGGGGGTTTCCACCTCACCTCTGGGGGGGGAGGATATTTCACAGAGTGGGGGAGAGAACAGAGAATGGCTCTCTTCCTGGACCCCCACCAGTCAAAATTCTTTAACTGACAGGGTCCATAATATACCCTCCCTCTTTCACCAGCTGCGACGGGCCAATGATTCCCTGTTTTCTAGTTGCACTTTTTGTACAAAACTCTGAGCTTATGTTGTTAGTCACTTCTTTCTTTCTTTCTTTCTTTCTTTCTTTCTTTCTTTCTTTCTTTCTTTCTTTCCTTCCTTTCCTTCCTTCCTTCCTTCCTTCCTTCCTTCTCTCTCTCTATTCCTTCCCTTCCCTTCCCTTCCTTTCCTTTCCTTCCTCCTCCTCCTCATCTTTCTTTCTTTCTTTCTATCTATTTTTCTTTCTTTCCTTCCTTCCGTCCTTCCTTCCTTCCTTCCTTCCTTCCTTCCTTCCTTCCTTCTCTCTCTCTATTCCTTCCCTTCCCTTCCCTTCTCTTCCCTTCCTTCCCTTTCTTTCCTTTCCTTTCCTTTCCTTCCTCCTCCTCCTCTTTCTTTCTTTCTATCTTTTTTCTTCCTTCCTTCCTTCCTTCTCTCTCTCTATTCCTTCCCTTCCCTTCCCTTCTCTTCCCTTCCTTCCCTTTCTTTCCTTTCCTTTCCTTTCCTTTCCTTCCTCCTCCTCCTCTTTCTTTCTTTCTATCTTTTTTCTTCCTTCCTTCCTTCCTTCCTTCCTTCCTTCCTTCCTTCCTTCCTTCTCTCTCCCTCCCTCCCTCCCTCCCTCCCTCCCTCCTTTTCTCCTCTGTCTTCTTATCCCTTTCCTTTGTCCTTCCACACATAAATAAAGCACCGAAAGGAAGAAAGGAATAACACCCCATCTCTTAATTGGACAATGGTGGCACACAAACGTTATTCGGGGTGCCCTTGAAGGATACACAAGGAATTCTCTCAAGATCTCCACCTTCACACCATGTGAGGACAACCTGACCGTAATCACAGAGAACTGGTCTCAAGGGGTATATTGTTTCAAGCTTTTATCACACAGAGACGTGGGTGGAAGAGGCAAAATGTACAGTCAGCCACCCGTGCTCCAGTTCCAACATCCTTTTCAGACATTTTCCCAAATAAAGCAGAGGAAAGGCATTCAGGAAGAAACACACCAGAAGTAACAGAAGCAGGACAATTCCATGAAAGGCAAGAGCTGATTTTTTCTTGTCACCACCGAGCAGGGTCCAAGGAACCATCTTTCTCAAGTTTAAGGAGAGTCTCCATCATCCTGAGTGGCGTAGGAGGCTAATGCCTCCTACTAAGGCAGCATTTAACATCCAGCTGCCTGCAATTACTGCGAGTCCAATTCTCACCAGGCTCAAGGTCGACTCAGCCTTCCATCTTTTCTAAGGTGGGTAAAATGAGGACCCGGTTTGTGGGGGCAATAAGCTGACTTTAAAATATACAAAAGTATGAAGGCTATTGCTTAACGCATTGTAAGCCAAATCAATCAATCAATCAATCAATCAATCAATCCAGGTCATGATTGTCCCAAAGTTGTATTTTTCCAAAAGGTAATTGAATTTACTGGGATTTTACACACACACACACACACACACACACACACACACACACACACACACACACAGAGAGAGAGAGAGAGAGAGAGAGAGAGAGAGAGATTAGATAGATAGATAGATAGATAGATAGATAGATAGATAGATAGATAGATAGATAGATAGATAGATAGATAGAATTTTCCATGAAAATGTTTCACTTCTCATCCAAGAAGCCTGGATGAACTGAAAAATCTTCTTGGATGAGAAGTAAAACATTTTCAAAGAAAACACCAAGAAAATCCAGTTGTCTTTTGGGGGCAAAAAGTACCTTGGAGACATCTTTCTTAGGAACCCACCTCGGAAGGATGGAAGGCTGAGTCAATCTGAGTCAACCTTCTCCTGAACTCTTCAACTCCTGGTGAGAGGCCCAAAGTCACCCAGCATTCATGCCTGAGGTGGGACTAGAACTCTCCGTCTCCTGGTGATAGGCCCAAAGTCACCCAGCAGGCATTCATGCCTGAGGTGGGACTAGAACTCACCGGCACCTGGTGATTGGTTCAAAGTCACCCAGCTTGCTTTCATGCCTGAGGTGGGACTAGAACTCTCCATCTCCTGGTGATAGGCCCAAAGTCACCCAGCAGGCATTCATGCCTGAGGTGGGACTAGAACTCACCGGCACCTGGTGATTGGTTCAAAGTCACCCAGCTTGCTTTCATGCCTGAGGTGGGACTAGAACTCTCCGTTTCCTGGTGATAGGCCCAAAGTCACCCAGCAGGCATTCATGCCTGAGGTGGGACTAGAACTCACCGGCACCTGGTGATTGGTTCAAAGTCACCCAGCTTGCTTTCATGCCTGAGGTGGGACTAGAACTCTCCGTCTCCTGGTGATAGGCCCAAAGTCACCCAGCAGGCATTCATGCCTGAGGTGGGACTAGAACTCACCGGCACCTGGTGATTGGTTCAAAGTCACCCAGCTTGCTTTCATGCCTGAGGTGGGACTAGAACTCTCCGTCTCCTGGTGATAGGCCCAAAGTCACCCAGCAGGCATTCATGCCTGAGGTGGGACTAGAACTCACCGGCACCTGGTGATTGGTTCAAAGTCACCCAGCCTGCTTTCATGCTTAAGGCGGGACTAGAACTCTCAGTCTCCTGGTGATAGGCCCAAAATCACCCAGCAGGCATTCATGCCTAAGGTAGGACTACAACTCACCATCTCCTTGAACAATAAAAAAAAAATATGTATGTACACAGAGAGGCTGATTGGGCTAAATCTGTGATCTGGGTTTTCTCACAGAGATCTAATTTTAGACATATCTACAAATACTAATCATCTAAAAGATGGGGTAACACACAAACACAGAGAGAGAGAGATAAAAAAGATGTTGAGAAATCAGGGAAGAACAATGAGAATGATTAGGAGACTGAAGGCTAAAACATATAAAGAATTGTTATAGGAATTCGGTATGTCTAGAAAACAAGGTCTAGTGGTGACATGATAACAGTTTCCCAATATCTGAGGGGGTCAAATTATTTTCCAAAGCACCAAAAGGCAAGATTTTATTTATTTATTTATTGGTTCCATTTATATGACACCCTTCTCCGGAGACTCAGGGCGGCTTACAATGCGTTAAGCAATAGCCTTCATACTTTTGTATATACCTGCTTAGTAGGGCTTTCGGGGCCCCCTAAGCGGTGTTCTTTTTTATACAAAGTCATCTTATTGCCCCCACAATCTGGGTCCTCATTTTGCCTACCTCAGAAGGATGGAAGGCTGAGTCAACCTTGAACCTGGTGAGATTTGAACTCACAGTAATTGCAGGCAGCTGGCAGCTAAGTGCTACTTAACAGCACTTTAGTCCGCTGCGCCACCAAGGCGCAGAAACAAGGGATAGAAACTAATCAAAGAGAGAAGCAACCTGGAACTAAGGAGCAATTTCCTGACAGTGAGAACATATTGACCAGTGGAACTCCTTGCCTCCAGAAGTTATGGGTGCTCCATCCCTGAAGGCTTTCAAGAAGATACTGGATAACCATTTATACAACCAAGGATTGTATTAGTTTCTTTTGTATGCGGTTGCAGCCAAAAAACCTATAGTACCCTTGGTTGTATGAACAGAGACATAGAATCAAAATCACATGAAGTGTTAGCACCGCTTTATACAGCCTTAGTAAGACCACACCTGGAATACTGCATCCCGTTGTGGTCACCACATTGGAGATTTTGGAAAAAGTGCAGAGAAGACCAACTTAGATTAATAGGGCCCTGGAGACTAAATCATACAAAGAACGGTTGCAGAATTTGGGTATGTCTACCTTGTTTCCCCGAAAATAAGACCCAACCGGAAAATAAGTCCTAGCATGATTTTTCAGAATGCTTGTAATATAAGCCCTATCCCCAAAATAAGCCCCAGTTAAGATTGTCAGCCAGATGGATGCATTTAGTACCCTATTTCCCTCTAAATAAGACCTAACCAGAAAATAAGCCCTAATGCGTCTTTTGGAGCAAAAAGTAATATAAGACCCGGTCTTATTTTCGGGGAAACATGGTAGTTTAATGAAAAGAAGGAACACGAGTGACATGATAGCAATCATCCAATATATGAGGGGCTGCCACAAAGAAGAAGGGGTTGAGCTATTCTCCAAAGCATCAGAAGTCAGGACAAGAAGCAATGGGTGGAAACTAATCAAGGAGAGAAGCAACTTAGAACTAAGGAGAAATTTCCTGACAGTGAGAATAATTAATCAGTGGGACAACTTGCCTTCAGAAGTTGTAAATGCTCCAACCCTGAAAGTTTTAAACAAGCGATTGGACAACCATTTGTCTAAAATGGTATAAGGCTTTCTTGCCTAAGCAGGGGGTTGGACTAGAAGACCTCCAAGGTCCCTTCCAACTCTATTATTCTATGAGTTATTTATGAGCATTTACACATTTCTCACCAGCTCTGCATTCACGGTCGAGCATGACAGGAGTTTTAAATCTGCGAGTGAACCCAGGATATCCTTGCCATCAAAGCTGCAAAGCCTGAATTTTTCAAGTTCTTCTTCCTTCTTCTTTTTTGTTTTTCTTTTAAACAACAACAGAAAGAGATGTCGAAAGAGTCTTTTTGCATTCAAATTTTTCCCTCTCCTCTCCCCTGACTCCTGTGGTGACCTCACGTGTCTCCCGTCGTCTGGGAGCTTCGGGTTGTGCCTGGGAATTTACTGCTTTTGACAGGTGATGGATGCCGAATTGACAGCATCCCTGAAGAATGAAGTCCTACTTATTCAACACATGGTGAAGCATCGACAAGGGGAAATGACCTGGTGCTGCTGTTAGCAGATTTCATTGGCTCTCTTTTCTTCCAAAGAAGATGAACAAATCAGCCTTTTATTCTTCTCACCTTGCAGAGCGACTCTCACTTTCTGCCACGCCCTGATCCACAATTTTTCCTAACTTGCATCCATAAAAAAAGTAAAAATATGTTGTGGTCCACCAGCAGCCTGTGGAGCTGGCAGTGGAGTCGAACATTGATGAGGCTGAGGAAGAACAGGGGCCAGTCCTGGAGGCTGGGGAAGGCCTGGATGAGGGCTCTGCATTAGAGGCAGAGATGGGGCCGGGGCCATCAGGGAGTGATGTGCAGACTTCGGAGTCTCCAGAGGCTGGCAGCAGAGAGGCAGAGGAACAGGAGGAGCCTGTTCCTAGTGCATGCATGAGAAGAGCTGCCAGAAGGCAAGAGCAGCTCAAGCAAAGAGGACAACTCAGGAGTAGGGCCAAGAGATGATTGGCCCCTCCTATAAGGCTTAAAACAGACCAGCAACAGCGTTTGGGCTTTGCCGGAAAACAACGTTGGTAGCTTCGTCTTCTTCTTCGTCTATGTCTTGTATTTATTTTGGTATCTGTGACTTCTGAACGTTTGCCAAGAAAGGCCTTTGGCAGTTTGCTTAATTGGACCAAGGTTTGAGATAGGACTGAGGAATTTGTGTTGGGAGGAATTTGCTTTAATTTAGTTGAAAGACGCTGGGAATGAAGTAATTCTCAGCTGTTCGAATAAAGTTTGTTTGTTTTTTCACTGACTGATTTTCCTACTACTTACTTGGGCCTGGGTCACAACAACATATCCCAGATTCTGAGCTGAGCTGAGTTATCACTAGAGGTGGTATTCAGCCGGTTCGTACTGGTTCAGGCGAACCTGTAGCAGCCCCAGTGTAATGCCGTCCTATTTAGCCACGTTTTCGAGGCCTGGGGCACGCAGGGAAGGTACGCACGTGAGTAAAGTGCATGAACGGAAGGCCGGGCACATGCACGGAAGGTGCGTACACATGTGGCAAACTGGTAGCAAGAATATGTGAAACCCACCGCTGGTTACCATAAGAGTTTTCACACTTCTAAGACGCCTTAAGTCTTATCACACAAGAACCTCTTCTTAAAAATTGGGGGTTTCTAAGAAGAGATTGGACAACCATTGGCCTGCCTGGAATGGCATAGGGCCGTGATGGCAAACCTATGGCATGCGTGCCACAGGTGGCACGCGGAGCTGTATCATTGCGCACGCGAGCTCAGCTCCACCAGCTGATTTTCGGGCCTTCTGAGCCCACCAGAAGTTGGCAAACAGGCCATTTCTGGCCTCTGGAGGGCCTCCGGGGAGTGGGAAAGGCCGTTTTCACCCTCCCCAGGCTCCTAGAAAGGCTCTGGAGCCTGTGAAAAATGAAAAACGGGCCTACCGGGCCCACCATACCATCATGTGCTAAAAGCAGGGGGAGCCGGGGGGCAGGTCACACACACATGCGTGGGGGGCATTGAATTATGGGTGTGGGCATGCACGTGCACGAACCCCTCCACCCCGTGCTCCCCTGCTTTTGGCACATGATGGCAAAAAGATTAGCCATCACTGGCATAAGGTCTCCTGCTTGAGTCAGGGGTTGGAGTAGAAGACCTCCAAGGTCCCTTCTAACTCAGTTATACTAATTTCCTGATTCCTAGCTAATTGCTTCCATAGCCGTAACTTCATGGCTGCCTTGTTGGCCAATGGTTGAACAAAAATATGCAAACAGCCCCAGAAACCAAGGATCAAAGAGGAAGATCTTGAGATGATTATTCATACTGACCATTCTCAGGTATCTAACTAAGAGCTGGAACTATTGAGAAGATGTTGAATTTGAAGAGCAGGAGCCATCATGGGTTTTCTTATTTGCTCAAAAAATCTCAGCATCTTTAATGATTACATCTCAACTCTGCTTTCACGCTTCAGGTGGGACTAGAACTCTCAGTCTCCTAGTGACTGGCCCAAAGTCACCCGGCAGCCATTCATGCCTGAGATGGGACTAGAACTCACTGGCACCTGGTGATTGGCCCAGAGTCACCCAGCCCACTTTCATGTTTAAGGCAGGACTAGAACTCTCAGTCTCCTGGTGATAGGTGCAAAATCGCCCAGCACAGGCATTCATGCCTGAGGTGGGACTAGAACTCATGTGAACTGGAAATAACAGAATAACAGAGTTGGAACGGAGGTCTTCCAGTCCATCCCTTTGTTCGAGCAGGAAACCCTACATTTCAAAGGAATGGCTGTCTGATCTCTTAAAGACATCCAGGTTTTGAGAAGAGACCCCAGTGTGGTAAGATTTAAGAAGAATAGAATAGAATACAGAATAACAAGAGTTGGAAGGGACCTTGGAGGTCTTCTAATCCAACCCCCTGCTGAAGCAGGAAACCCTCTAACTTTGTAGACAAACGCGTGTCCAATGTCTTCTTGAAAACTTCCAGTGATGGAGCATCCACAATTTCTGGAGGTAAAGCCATTCCTCTGATAAAGTGTTTTAACTGTCAAGGAATTTCTCCTTAGTTCTAGCTTGGTTGTTGTTCTGTCCCAGCTTCGGATTCCCAGAGAATGTGACACACACCAAGCTTCGCAAACACTGTTTAATTCCAAACAAACCCCTTTCAAGAATGCAGGCTTCCCGTGCAAAGGGTCCTTATCAAAGTTATTAAGAACAAACTCCGACAAAGGTTGGCAACCAACCCAGAAAACCAGATATGAGAAGTCGCTCGCTCTCCAAGATGCTCTGTAATAATGAGACGTTGTTTCTAGCAAGAAACTTACTAACGGTGTGTGACTTAAATAGGCTAAGGGAGTGGCCAATTATCCTCAAACCCTACTCTCGAGTAGACCTCCTCCTCCTGAGGAGCCACTCCTGCCTTTTGGCAGCCCTGCGTGCTCGAGCATTGAGGAGAGGCTCCTCCACTTCGCTCTCTCCACTTGAAGGAGCCTCTGGAGGTTCTGAAGGCCCTGGCTGAGTCTCTGCCTCTGGCATCACATCCTCTTCGGCCTCCTCGCTGTCCGACGTGAGCGCTGGCTGTGCAGGCTGCTGGCACGACACCACACCAGCCTCCTTGTCATCGGGATCAGCCACAATCTGCACAGGCCACAACAGTTGTGCTTTTGATGAGTTTCCATCCATGCCTTTTTGCTCTGCCTTAGTCTTGGAGACTAGGTTGACCTATCTTTTTTTATGGCAACCTCTTAGCTATTGGAACATGGCTATCATGTCACCCCTTGTCCTTCTCATCCTTCCTGGAAAGGCCACAAAAATGTTGTAGCAGTGAAGGAGTGGTTCCATTTTTTTCCCCCCACGGAGGGAGCTTTTCAACCACTTGCACTCCTATTTAATGGTGAGAATGCCAAATTAGGAAATCCGTGATGGGAATGTCACCTAGCAATTTTAGATTGATTGATACATTTCGAAAAGAATCCAGTTGCCATCCTTGGCCATTAAGGTTTCTGAGTGGTGTAATGAAAAACAGTGTGATTTCATGGCATGGCAAGAGGCCAAGAACACAATTTGCTCCAGAGAGATGGAAGCTGCAAAATTCTCTGGGTAGCAGGAAATAGTAAACTTTGGGCAGGTGTGCAGAAATGAGAGATGCCAGAGCGTCCCAAGGAAATCTGGATCCTTGTACTTCAGATTCGTAAGTCTTGCCATCATTGCACTTAAAGAGATAAATTATTTACTTTCCTTGGGCCCCAAGGATTGCAATGTTTCACTTCTTCCAGGGGACCAATTGGGCATCTCCAGGGAGAAAGCAATTTGGGCTTAGGCAACATTTACATGAGCTCATAGGACAATCAAACCACAATGCCCTGCTTGAACATAAAGAACTCTTGAGAAAAGTTGGCATTATCTACATGCGGGGTGCTTAATAACATTTCATGTATTGTATTTAATAAAGGGGGTTGACCTCTTCTCCAAAGCACCAGAGGGCAGAACAAGAAATAGAATAGAATAGAATAGAATAGAATAGAATAGAATAGAATAGAATAGAATAGAATAGAATAGAATAGAATAGAATAGAATAGAATAGAATAGAATGGGAATGGGAATGGGAATGGGAATGGGAATGGGAATGGGAAGGGAATAGAATAGAATAGAATAGAATAGAATAGAATAGAATAGAATAGAATAGAATAGAATAGAATAGAACAGAACAGAACAGAACAGAACAGAACAGAACAGAATAGAATAACAGAGTTGGAAAGGAGCTTGGAGGTCTTCTAGTCCAACCCCCTGCTTAGGCAAGAAATCCTACACCACTTCAGATAAATGGTCATCCAATCTCTTCTTAAAAGCTTCCAGTGTTGGAGCATTCACAACTTCTGGAGGCAAGTTGTTCCACTGATTCATTGTTCTAACTGCCAGGAAATTTCTCCTTAGTTCTAAATTGCTTCTCTCCTTGATTAGTTTCCACCTGTTGCTTCTTGTCTTGCCTTCAGGTGCTTTGGAGAAGAGCTAGACTCCCTCTTCTTTGGGGCAGCCCCTGAGATATTGGAAGACCGCTATCATGTCTCCCCTAGTCCTTCTTTTCATTAAACTAGACATACCCAGTTCCAGCAACCATTCTCTATATGTTTTAGCCTCCAGTCTTCTAATCATCCTTGTTGCTCTTCTCTGCACTCTTTCTAGACTCTCAACATCTTTTTTTACACCGTGGCGACCAAAACTGGATGCAGTCTTCCAAGTATGGCCTTACCAAAGCATTTGAAAGTGGTATTAACACTTTATATGTGATCTTGAACTTATGAAAGAGAGGTCAGTGGAACTAATTAACAATTAATCAGTGGAATGGCTTACCTCCAGAAGTTGTGGATGCTCCATCCCTGGAGACTTTTTAAGAAGAGCTTGGACAAACATCTGTCTGAAGTGGTATAAGAGTTCCTGCTTAAGCAAGGGTTACTTTAGAAGAGGGCCCTTCCTATTCTGTTATCCAATTCTGTTATTCTGTATTCTATATACTATGGGGGATGCAAATCCAGGAGATGAAGATATGGATTTTTAAGCCTGGCCAATCAGATTAATTAACTATCCTCCCCTCCTCCCAGTAAATGATTTCCCAGGAAGGGGCATATTGGTTGACTGGGGAGAATTTACAGATATTACAGAGCTGGAAGGGACCTTGAAGGTCATCTAGTCCAACCCCCTGCCCAAGCAGGAGACCCTACACCATGTCTGAAAGATGGCAGTCCAGTCTCTTCTTGAAAGCCTCCAGTGATGAAGCTCCCACAACTTCCGAAGGTAACTTCTGTTCCATGGGTTGATTGTTCTCACTGTCAGGAAATTTATCCTTATTTCTAGGTTGAATCTCTCCTTGATCAGTTTCCATCCATTGTTCCTTCTCTGGCCTTCGGGTGCTTTGGAAAATAGCTTGACTCCCCTCCTCTCTGTGGCAGCCTCTTAAATATTGGAAGATGCTATCATATCTCCCCTGGTTCTTCTCTTCATTTATTAGCCCCCCAGAAGCTCAGAGTTTTGGGAGGCTAAATCTCGACTGTTTTAGTGTAGTCGAGGGGCACCGTGTTATGGGTTAGAGAGCATAGCCATCACCACAGCTAGACTAGGGTTTGAGATGTTGACCAACAAACACTTGGAGGCCCTCTCTGTCTTGAAATCAGACCCTCCTGTAATTTACTGATTGGTTATCCTGCTGTCTATCTTGCTTGTCTACTTAGATGGCTTCCTAAGCAACATTATTATTTAAATACATTGGGTTGTATTTCTGCCTGGATCCTATTACATAAGGCATCACCATTTGATACTGAAACCTAAAACGAGATGATCTGCCTTTACATTAGCTGATAAGAAGACAGCTTTATTGGAAGATTTAGAATAGGATAGAATAACAGAGTTGGAAGGGACCTTGGAGGTCTTCTAGTCCAACCCCCACTTAGGCAGGAAACCCTATACCATTTCAGACAAATGGTTATCCAACATCTTCTTAAAAACTTCCAGTGTTGGAGCATTCGCAACTTCTGGTGGCAAGTTGTTCCACTGGTTAATTGTTCTAATTGTCAGGAAATTTCTCCTTAGTTCTAAGTTGCTTCTCTCCTTGATTACATTCCATTCATTGTTTCTTGTCTTGCTTTCAGGTGCTTTGGAGAATAGCTTGACTCCAGGCGTGAAATCTAAAATTTGTTACTACCGGTTCTGTGGGTGTGGCTTGGTGGTGGGGGGAGGGGTTATGTGACTGGGTTTTTTTTTTTTTTTTTTTTTTTACTTTTAAAAGCATTTTTTCTACAGCCTCTTCGGCCGAAGAGGTTGCAGGAAAAAAATGCTTTCAGGAGCCTCTCATGATCAGGCAACACAGCTGGGATCGTCAAAGGCTTTTAAAGGCATTTTTTTCTACAACCTCTTTAATGCTTTTAAAAGCCTCTGATGATCCCAGCTGAGCCACGCGATCAGAGCCGGATTTAGATGAAAAGAGGCCCTAGGCTATTCCACTTATGAGGCCCTTTCATCTATAGTGAAAGTGTAATTTTAATTTTGCTAACAATTTGAATGTAGGCCCCTCTTGATCTTGAGGCCCTAGGCTGAAGCCTAGTTAGCCTATAGGAAAATCCGGCCCTGCACGCGATCATCAGAGGCTTTTTTTTTTTAACTTTTAAAAGCATTTTTTCGGCTGAAGAGGTTGTAGAAAAAATGCTTTTAAAAGTAAAAAAAAACCAGCCTCTGATGATCGCGCGGCTCAGCTGGGCATGGGGGCGGGGGGCAGGGATTTTTTGCTACCGGTTCTACTGAACCACCCACCGCCATCGCTACCGGATCTGGTGATCCAGTCCGAACCGGGAGCATTTCACCCCTGCTTGACTCCCTCTTCTTTGTGGCAGCCCCTCAAATATTGGAACATCATAACTGCTCTAGTCCTTCTTTTCATTAAATTAGACATACCCATTTCCTGCAACCGTTCTTTATATGTTTTAGCCTCCAGTCCCCTAATCCTCTTTGCTGCTCTTCTCTGCACTCTTTCCAGAGCCTCAACATCTTTTTTGCATCGTGGTAAACCAAAACTGGATGCAGGATTCCAAGTGTGGCCTTACCAAGGCATTATAAAGTGATATTAACAAAGACGATGAGAGGACTGAAGGCTAAAACATATGAAGAGCAGTTGCAGGAACTGGGTATGTCTAGTTTAATGAAAAGAAGGACTAGGAGAGACATGATAGCAGTCTTCCAATATCTCAGGGGCTGCCCCAAAGAAGAGGGAGTCAAGCTATTCTCCAAAGCACCTGAGGGCAGAAGGAGAAGCAATGGGTGGAAACTAACCAAGGAGAGAAGCAACTTAGAACTAAGGAGAAATTTCCTGACAGTTAGAACAATTAATCAATGGAACAACTTCCCTCCTGAAGTTGTAAAAACTCCAACACTGGAAGTTTTTAAGAAGAGATTGGACAACCATTGTCTGACATGGTATAGGGTTTCCTGCTTAAGCCGAGGGTTGGACTAGAAGACCTCCAAGGTCCCTTCCAACTCTGCTATTCTAGCCATTTCTACAACACCAAATCTTTCTAATCAACAAAACCAAGATCAAAGTTCCCATTTTTTTCTTCACAAGCACAAATTCCAGAAGTGATATCCAAATAAGAACATGTTTTCCTCTTGAAATAAAGTAATCACGTTAACCATTCTAGCTTTATCTTCCTTGCTAGGGAAATACTGTGTAATTCTATTTGCGCCTGGTAATCTTTGTGAGCTGTCACCATTTTTATTTCCACAATTTATTGCATTCTTTCAAATTCTTCGGCCTTCCTCTGGGGAGCACTTCCTAACCCTCCTCAAGGTTACTAAGAGAAAAACGAACAAACCCTGGAAGCAGTGGTAAAATTCAATTTTTTTTTTACTACCTGTTCTGTGGATGTGGCTTGGTGGGCATGGTGTGGCTTGGTGGGCGTGGCAGGAGAAGGATACTGCAAAATCCCCATCCCCTCCCCACTCCAGGGGAAGGATACTGCAAAATCCCCATTCCCTCCCCACTCCAGGCGAAGGATGCTGCAAAATCCCCATTCCCTCCCCACTACAGGTGAAGGATACTACAAAATCCCCATTCCCTCCCCACTCCAGGCGAAGGATACTACAAAATCCCCATTCCCTCCCCACTCCAGGCGAAGGATACTACAAAATCCCCATTCCCTCCCCACTCCAGGTGAAGGATACTACAAAAGCCCCATTCCCTCCCCACTCCAGGGGAAGGATACTGCAAAATCCCCATTCCCTCCCAACTCCTGGGGGAAGGATACTGCAAAATCCCCATTCCCTCCCCACTTCAGGCAAAGGATGCTGCAAAATCCCCATTCCCTCCCCACTCCAGGTGAAGGATACTACAAAATCCCCATTCCCTCCCCACTCCAGGGGAAGGATACTGCAAAATCCCCATTCCCTCCCCACTCCAGGGGAAGGATACTACAAAATCCCCATTCCCTCCCCACTCCAGGGGAAGGATACTACAAAATCCCCATTCCCTCCCCACTCCAGGGGAAGGATATTGCAAAATCTTCATTCCCACCCCGCTGTGGGGCCAGCCAGAGGTGGTATTTGCTGGTTCTCCGAACAACTCAAAATTTCCACTACCAGTTCTCCAGAACCTGTCAGAACCTGCTGAATTTCACCCCTGTCTGGATGCAATAGAATTATGTTGTTCATGAACTGGCATCCTAAAAATTCCGGAAATATATTAGGGGGACATATAACAAACACATATTATTCTTTGAACTTTCAGGTAGGTGTTCATCAGCTTGGTAACAGCTTGGTTCCTTTATGTGACACTATGGGTCTTGTAGACAGCATACTAAAAAGCAGAAACATCAGCCTGCCCACAAAAGTGTGTATAGTCAAGGCGATGGTTTTCCCAGTTGCAATGGATGGCTGTGAAAGTTGGACCATAAGGAAGACTGAGCGCCAAAGAATGGAGGCCTTTGAACTCTGGTGCTGGAGAAGACTCCTGCGAGTCCCTTGGACTGCAAGGCGATCCAACCGGTCAGTCCTAGAGGAGATCAACCCTGACGGCTCTTTAGAAGGCCAGATCCTGAAGATGAAACTCAAATCCTTTGGCCACCTAATGAGAAGGAAGGACTCCCTGGAGAAGAGCCTAATGCTGGGAACGATGGAGGGCAAAAGAAGAAGGGGATGACAGAGAACGAGGTGGCTGGATGGAGTCACTGAAGCAGTCGGCGTGAGCTTAAATAGTCTCCCGGGGATGGTAGAGGACAGGAAGGCCTGGAGGAACATTTTCCATAGGGTCGCAATGGGTCGGACACGACGTTGCAACTAACAACAATAATAATGGGTCTTGTGATGGAGAAGTTACATCAGGTGAAGGTCATTGGGAAGTGAAGCACTGGTTGGGGAAGTTTACGTGGGTTGGTTGAGGGTCGGTGGCATCTCTGGTTGGCTGTGTGGTTGATTTGGATTCTGAGGGATTTGTAGGCTCGTTGTAAGTCGCTTTGTTGTGTCCAACATCCAGAGCATAAGACCCTCAAGTGCCCCCCTCCCTTTCAGAGAAGGGACACCTATGTGAATGTGAATGAGCTTATGGCATTGCCATTTCGAGTGCACAGCTGACAGGAGGGATATTACCCCTAAGATAAATGAATAAGAGTGGAGGTCTTATTGGATTACGCTTTATTGAACTTTATAAATTCTAATTAACAGACCCCTGAGCAATAAGAGACACGGAGTGTACATTCCAGTTTATCGGACAATTATTATAGAGTTTATCCTCAGCTGAACAAGAGGTATTAGCAGATAAAACATGGGAGAGAAGAGGCACGAGCGGATAAAAGCAGGTGCTGGAAACAAGGTGATAAACAGAAAGAAAGAAAGAAAGAAAGAAAGAAAGAAAGAAAGAAAGAAAGAAAGAAAGAAAGAAAGAAAAGAGGGGAGGAGGGGAAAAAGAAGGTGAGGTGGAGGAGGAGAAGGAGAAGGAGGAGGAGGAGAGGAGGAGAAGGAAAGGAAGGAAGGAAGGAAGGAAGGAAAAAATAGAAAGAAAGAAAGAGGAAGAAGGAGGAGGGAGGGAGGAGTAGAAGAGGGAAGAAGAAGAAGAAAGAGAAGGAGAAGGAGAAAGAGAAGGATGAGGTAATGGTAAAAACATTGAAGGAGGAGGAGGAGGAGAAGAGGAGAAGGAGAATGAGGAGGAGAAGAAGGAGGAGGAGGAGGAGGAGAAGGAGAATGAGAAGGAAAAGAAGAAGGCGGAGGAGGAGGAGGAAGAGATGGAGGAGGAGAAGAAGGAGAAGAAGGAAGAACAACTACATCGTGTGTTTATTTTGGCTGCTAAAGCTTAATGTGAAATTATATCTCTGACTAACAATGACAGGATTTAAGATTTATTCTTGGGCCGATCTGCTTTTCGTATTTTGCTCATCCTTCTCCTCTCAATCCAACCAGAATCTTGCGGGTGGGGGGGGGGGGTGAGGGATGGATCCAAATTTAGTCCTGCTTGCATTAGACTGATTGAATCTTTATCTCGTTGGAGGAAGATTACACTTAAATCTAACACAACCTCTGAAAAGGGGAGAGAAAAAAAACCTTACATAAAACCATTGTTTCAACAGATATTTTTAAACGGAGCTTGGCTCAAAAGAGATTATTAGAAAGCACTTGGGAAGAATCATTTTTTTTAAAGTGTGCAATTGTCCAAAAATCTTCAAAAAGTAAAGCCCAGCAACGTGATTGTGTAGAAAAGGAGGAGGAGGAGGAGGAGGAGGAGGAGGAGGAGGAGGAGGAGGAGGAGGAGGAGGAGGAGGAGAGGAACTGTACTGTGCCCAGCTTCATATTAAGCATGTCGGAATATTTACTTAAGCATTCAGATGTAAATTATTTGTGTACTATATTTTAGCATCCACCCATCCTTCTCCAGAAATACACAGACTAAAAATAGGTTCTTGTTTCAATTATGGGATGTCACCTTTAAGGACGATGGGTAGTTTTCTTGCAAAGAGGCTGAAAAGAACAGGGTGAGATGTAGGATGTTTGTATCAGGGTTAACTGGGTTAACTGGAATTCAGCTTTAAACCCCAGAACTAACCGGAATAGTAGAAACTATGCAGACATTGCTGATATAAATTCACAAATGAACTGACATAACTTTTCTTCTTAGTTCCCATATTTCTCCCACCCGATGTGTATGATCTCGGGTGACTTTGGGCCAGCCTGCCTGCCTGCCTGCCTCTTTCTTCCTTCCTTCCTTCCTTCCTTCCTTCCTTCCTTCCTTCCTTCCTTCCTTCCTTCCTTTCTTTCTTTCTTTCTTTTTCTTTCTTTCTTCTTTCTTTCTTTCTTTTTCTTTCTTTCTTTCTTTTTCTTTCATCTATCTACCTTCCTTCCTTCCTTCCTTCCTTGAATATTATATTATATTATATTATATTATATTATATTATATTATATTATATTATATTATATTATATTATATTATATTATATTATATTAATATTATATTATATTATATTATATTATATTATATTATTATATCATATCATATATCATATCATATCATATCATTATATTATATTATATTATATTATATTATATTATATTATATTATATTATATTATATTATATTATATTATATTATATTATATTATATTATATTATATTATATTATATTATATTATATTATATTATATTATATTATAATAATATAATATTACACACACACACACACACACACACACACACACCACCGGTCTACTCATTGAAGTAGCTCTAAGAAGACACCTATTTTGCTTCTCCGGGCACACATCCACACAAACACACACACACACACACTTTTTCTTATAGACTCTTTTGATTTATTGAACCTCGATCGGTTTTGTCTTCTAACGTCCCCAGATAGAGAGGTGCCTTATAGATGTACCAAATCCTGCTCTATCTATCTGCATCTATTCTGGGTTTTCTGTTGTTGTTGTTTTTCCTTTCCTTTTCTTATCCTGGGAAAGCCAACCATGCCTCTCACCTGTCGTGAATTTCATTTGTACTATATTGATAAAAAAAGCTTTTTTGCTTGTCTCTTTCAGCAAGTCAAAACTCTCCCCGGCACTGCAAACCTGACTTTAGTTGTCACAAAGCAGGATCAGAGAGATATGTAACGTCTCCTTTCTAGGCGATAAAGATGGCCGTTACATTTTGGAGTTGGAGCTGGGGGTGGGAAGAGGAAACATACAACAACAGAAAAAGAAAGATAGTATTGTGCGTTAACTGAGAGTAGAGGAGTTCTTCGTCCGAACAAGAGGAAGAGGAAAAAGCAAAATCCTTCAGAAATTCTGTTGGCTTTCTCGAAACACCTGTCCACCTTAACAGAATAACAGAGTTAGAAGGGACCTTGGAGGTCATAGTCCAAATCAGAATAATAGAATACAAGAGTTGGAAGGGATCTTGGAGGTCTTATATT
Organism: Pantherophis guttatus; assembly: GCF_059756535.1. Classification (NCBI taxonomy): domain Eukaryota; kingdom Metazoa; phylum Chordata; class Lepidosauria; order Squamata; family Colubridae; genus Pantherophis; species Pantherophis guttatus. The sequence goes on from NC_142064.1 coordinate 4,540,126, forward strand.
CTATGAAATTCTGTTGGCTTTCTCGAAACACCTGTCCCCTTAACAGAATAACAGAGTTGGAAGGGACCTTGGAGGTCCTAGTCCAAGTCAGAATAATAGAATACAAGAGTCGGAAGGGACCTTAGAGGTCTTATATTCTATGGAGTTGGAAGGGATCTTGGAGGTCCTAGTCCAAGTCAGAATAAGAGAATACAAGAGTCGGAAGGGACCTTGGAGGTCTTCTAGATCAGAATAACAGAATACAAGAGTTGGAAGGGATCTTGCTCAAGCAGGAGAGCCTATACCATTCCAGACAAGAAGCAACCCAGTCTTAAAAACCTCCAGTGATGGTGCACCCACAATTTCTGAAGGCAAGCAGCTCCACTGGTCGCAGTTCATTTAGTGACCATACGAAATTACCAATGACCCCTTTCTTCACAGTTGCGATCTTTACCACTTCCTCACGATCACGTGATCAGAATTCGGATTGCTTGGCCACTGGCATGTACTTATGCAGTGTCCCAGGGTCGTGTGATTCCCTCTTGCAACCTTCTAACAAGCCAAGTCAATGGGAAAGCCAGACTCACTTAACAACCGTGCTACTAACTTAACTCCCTGTTATCACAGGCTCAAAAATTTCCATCTTTCTACCTGGTTAGAAAGTTTCTCTAATTTAAGTCCAACCTGTTGGAAGTGCAAACAGACACAGGGTACTTTCTTCCACGTCTGGTGGCTTTGCCCCAAAATTAGGAAGTGTTGGGAAAAAGTAAGAATTTGGTTAATAGAAATAACATCGGGAAAAAATAGAATTTAAACCAGAGATTTTCCTATTAGGGATGATTAAAGAAAACTATAGGAAAGAAATAAAGTATTTAATATTACACATAGTCACCGCAGCCAGATTGGCACTCGCCCAATATTGGAAAACTGACCAACTGCCAACAGACCAATTGATAATCCAAAAAATCTATAATTGCACGGAAATGGACAAACTAACATTTGAAATGAAGAACAAGGTAGACTCAAAATGTTATATAGCGTGGAATAGGTGGTATGATTGGATAACTCACAGAAATGAGAGTAAATGAAAAATTTTATACGATAATAATTAACAAATATGCACCGTTAATAAGATAATGGACTTGTGACCAAAGTCACTTTTTCTTTTTATGTATTGTCGTTTGTATTAATATATATGTATCTTGTATATACATAGTAAAGTATTTTACTTTTATATGTTTAATAAAGTTTTGTTTTTAAAACAAAAAAAAAAGTTTCTCTACTCTGATCGCTTTGGCTGAAAATAATTAGGGACACCAATGGTTCCTCCGGAACAACTCCTCAAAAGGTGAGGTCATTTTTGAAACTCCTCAGCCTGGTTTCTCTGCAAGATATGACATTTTCAGAAAACTCCCAGACAGAATTGTGAATATCTGGGTCACACCAAGTGGGATTGGACGGAATGGAGTAATTCAGAAGGGTCCCGCAGGGAGATACAGCCCCAAAACGTTCATTGATGGGATTTAGAACTGAACATCCCTGTGCCTTTTTTAACATTCATTCATTCATTCATTCATTCATTCATTCATTCATTTATTTATTAGTTTGATTTATATGCCTCCCTTCTCCGGAGACTCAGGGCGGCTTACAATGCGTTAAGCAATAGCCTTCATACTTTTGTATATACCTGCTTAGTAGGGCTTTCGCCCCCCCACTCCAAGTGGTGTTTTTTTTAATACAAAGTCATCTTATTGCCCCCACAATCCGGGTCCTCATTTTACCTACCTCGAAAGGATGGAAGGCTGAGTCAACCTTGAGCCTGGTGAGATTTGAACTTGCAGTAATTGCAGGCAGCTGGTGCTACTTAATAGCACTTTAGTCTGCTGTGCCACCAAGGCTCATATACTTGATTGTCCATTGTTTTCATTAGTAGAGGGGCTGTTATGTCTTGCCTGTGTATAGTTATAACTCCATCGTTAAGCCAGCTGCCACTTGATTGCCATTCTAGAACTGGTTGATGATCTAGAACAGGATTGGTATTTCTTCCTGCCTTTCCTATCTTCCTACTTATTGAAACTTGCTCTCAGTTCATTTGGCACACGGGCTAAATTTATGCAGCCTATTTCAACCAAGTGAAATGAGGTTCTCCTTTTAAGAAACTTTTAAGAAACTTATTTCCTAATGCCTTTGTCATCCTTATGACATTTCTCTGTTCCAGTTTGTCTGGCTCCCTCTACGTAATGTCTAAAAGCAGACACAAAACTCAAAATGGAGTCTGGCAAATGCAGAATTTATAAAGTGTTATATTATATTATTATATTATGGTATGTTGATACAATACAATGCAGTACAATGCCATGCCATGCCATACCATATGTTATAGTGCATTGTGTTGTATTGTATTGTATTGCACTGCATTGTATTGTGTTATACAGGTTGTCCTTGATGTATGACCACAATTTCACCCAAAAATTCTGTTGCTAAGCAAGACAGTTGTTAAGGGAATTTTGCTCCATTTTATGACCTTTCTTATGTTGTTAAGTGAATCACTGTACCTGTTAGGTGAGTAACACATTTCGTCAATGTAGACTCAACCATCCAGGCCAAAAGCATGTAAAAAGGTTAAAGCACACAGCAACTGAACCAAAGTTTATTCATTATTATTATTTATTAATTATTATTAGTCTACCTTTACATATTGCATTTCATTATGGGGGAGAAACCCCTGAGACTTAATTCAGTCCAACAAATCCCTGACTTTATGCCTACCCAAAATTTTCATTTGACTGAAGAAGTTACTTGGATGACTAACAAAATATTTCCGTTTAATAAACTTTGGTCCAGTTGCCGTGATTTCACCTTTTTACATTAGTAACATGGTTGTTAAGTGCATCCAAATTTTTTTACTATCGGTTCCATCAAGCCACACCATGCTTGGTGGGCATGGTGTGGCTTGATGGGCGTGGCTTGGTGGGCATGACAGGGGAATGATACTGCAAAATCCCCATTACCTCCCTACTCCAGGGGAAGAATACTGCAAAATCCCCATTCCCTCCCCACTCCAGGGGAAGGATACTGCAAAATACCCATTCCCTCCATACTCCTGGGGGAAGGATACTGCAAAATACCCATTCCCTCCCCATTCTGGGACCAGCCAGAGGTGGTATTTGCCGGTTCTCCGAACTGCTCAAAATTTCCGCTACTGGTTCGTCAGAACCTGTCAGAACCTGCTGGATTTCACCCCTGCCATCGACTTTGCTTGTCAGAAGGTTGCTAAAGATGGACATGTGACTCCGGGACACTGCAACCGTCATAAATATGAGTCAGTGGCCAAAGATCTGAATTTTGATCATGTGACCACAGGGATGCTGCGATGATTGTGAGTGTGAACATTTTTTCCCAGTCGCATTGTAACTTTGAACAGTCACTAAATGGTATCGTCTTTCCCTGAAAATAAGACCCTGTCTTACATTTTTTGAACCCTGAAATAAGTGCTTGGCCTTATTGCCATGCACTCAAAAGCCCGATTGGGGATTTTTATCGGGGGATGTCTTATTTTGGAGGAAACAGGGTATGAAGCAGGGGTGAAATGCTCCCAGTTCGGACCAGATTGCCTGATCCAGAAGCGATGGCAGCGGGTGGTTTGGAGAACTGGTAGCAAAAATTCCTGCGCCCCTGCCCCCACATGCCCAGCTGAGCCACGGGATCATCAAAGGTTTTTTTAAAAACTTTTAAAAGCATTTTTTCTACAATCTCTTCGGCCGAAAAAATGCTTTTAAAAGTAAAAAAAAAAAGTGCCTCTGATGATCGCGCGGCTCAGCTGGGATCGTCAGAGGCTTTTAAAAGCATTTTTTTCTGCAACCAAAGCCTCTGACGATCCCAGCTGTTTTTGCCTGATCTTCATAGGCTTTTAAAAGCATTTTTTTACAACCTCTTCGGCGGAAGAGGTTGTAGAAAAAATGCTTTTAAAAATAATAATAAAAAGAAAAGTTGGCCACGCCCACCCAGTCACATTACTCCCCACCCCACCCCACCAAGCCACGTTCACAGAACCGGTAGTAACAAATTTTACATTTCACCACTGGTATAAAGTCAAGGATTTAAAGGAAAAAGTGCAGAGAAGAGTGACTAAGATGATTAAGGGCCAGGGGTTGGGCTAGAAGAGCTCTAAGTTCCCTTCCATCTCTGATATTCTGTATGTCAGCATTCCAGGAAAACCCCCAACTCCAAGGAAAGACTCTGAAGCAAGCATTTCCCAAAGGTCTCTTTACTAGGATAGGTAAACTGGCCCATCTGGGAAAACCCGAATCTGAGAGGTCCAGGTTTTCCCTCAGTAGATCAAAACCCCCCAAACCATCCCCTCACTCCTCAGTCGATCACCTGCCCCAATCACCATCCGTCCATCTCGAGACCTCACTCCGACCACTCCTCCTCCAGATGCAGGATCGCCCTGACCTTGACCGACAGGAAGAATGCGGTTATGACCTCAGACAAGCCCTCTACTAAACCCCCCCTCCTACTTTCCCACCCGTGAGAAGGTGGCAGCATGGAAGCTTCCGGCCTAATATGGCTTCCAAAGCTGACACTGTATTCTGTTCTGTGTTCTGGAGACTAAAACATATGAAGAACGGTTGCAGGATTTGGGTTGGGTTTGGCTAGTCTGGAGAAAAGAAGGACTAGGGGGGGGGACATGATAGAAGTATTCCAGTATTTGAGGGGCTGCCACAAAGAAGAAAGGGGTCAACCTATCCTCCAAGGCACCAGAAGGCAGGACAAGATGCAATGGATGGAAACTAACCAAGGAGAGAAGCAACCTAGAACTAAGGAGAAATTTCCTGCCAGTGAGAACGATTAACCAGTGGAACAGTTGGTCTTCGGAAGTTGTGGGTGCTCCATCACTGGAGGTTTTTAAGATGAGACTGGACAACCCTTTGTCTGAAATGGTACAGGGTCTCCTGCTTGAGCAGGGGGTTGGACTAGAAGACCTCCAAGGTCCCTTCTAACTCAGCTATTCCATTACTCGGCTAATTAACTAGTGGAACGACTTTTCTTCAGAAGATGTGGGTGCTCCATCACTGGAGGTTTTCAAGAAAAGACTGGGCAACCATTTGTCCAGAACGGTGTACCCTGTTTTCCCCCAAAATAAGAACATGCCCTGATAATAAGCCCAATCGGGCTTTTGAGCACATGGCAATAAGGCCAAGTGCTTATTTCAGGATTCAAAAAGAAAAGAAAAGAAAAGAAAAGAAAAGAAAAGAAAAGAAAGGAAAAGAAAAGAAAAGAAAAGAAAAGAAAAGAAAAGAAAAGAAAAGAAAGAAAAGAAAAAAAAGAAAAGAAAAAAAGACAGGGTCTTATTTTCGGGGAAACACATTAGGTTCTCCTAGATGAGCAGGGAGTTGGGGGAGAAGACCTCCAATGTCCCTTCCAGCTGTATTTCTATTATAGAAATATTATAGAAGTCTGAAGTCAAGATAAGGAAGTACCTCTGTGTTATATTATTGCCTTGCACTACAAGGCATTGCATTGCATTTTACGATAATTATATTAAACCAGTATGCTTTGGAAGTGGCTTTTCAATCAGCTGTGCAAACAAGATTCGGGCTTTCTCCCATGCCTTGTCCTCTCATGGCTATCTCTTAAGAGACTTGTTTAAGTAGCCTTGGTTTTGCATTCCTCCCAGCCGGGAATCCTCCTTCGCCCGCTGATGGATTTGGGTGTCACACGCATGTTTGCATAAGCAGATTGCATTTTATCAGCGAGAAATCCCCCAGCAGAACTGTTTCAATTCCACTTCTCGGGCCTAATAGCTTAAGGTTATCTTCTCTGCCTCCAATGTATTTGAAGGGGTGAAAACACTGGAGAGAAAAAGGAAGACACTGCTTAGAATAGAGTTCTCGTTTTCAAAAGCCAGAAGAAATTCATGCATAATTTCTTCCCTTTTTAATTTCCATATGTGTGTGTGTGTGGGGGGGGAAATAAGAGCCTTGGTGGTGCAGTGGACTAAGTGCTGTTAAAGTAGCACTTAGTTGCCAGCTGCCTGCAATTACTGCAAGTTCAATTCTCACCAGGCTCAAGGTTGACTCAGCCTTCCATCCTTCCGAGGTAGGCAAAATGAGGACCCGGATTGTGGGGGCAATAAACAAACAAACAAATAAATGTTCAGAGCGGAATCAAAAGAACCATTATTCTGTGTGAACATTCAAAGCTGCTTCAGGCCAAGCCAGACCATTGGCCAACTTAGCTCTGACTAGCATATTTTCTCCAAGCCTTCAAAGAGAAGTCCTTCGACATTTGGCTATTTGAGAAACTTTGAAATGAAGAGACCAAACATGGAGGCCTTCTAAAGTGTTCGCCAGCTGACGCAATGACCTGAAATAAGGCCTTAGTTTTCTACTTCATAGTTAAGGTTGCTAATAAACATGAGTGCTGGTGAACGATGACTTGAATATGAGCCAGGAATGCCAAGAAAAGCCAATACAGTCTTAAGCTGCATTAACGGGGGGATAGATGGGGAGCTCATCAAGTTTCGCAGATGACATCAAGCTAGCAGAAATTGCAAACACTCCAGAAGATAGGCTTAAGATCTTGACCAGAGATGGGTTCCAGCAGGTTCTGACCAGTTCTGGAGAACCGGTAGTGGAAATTTTGAGTAGTTTGGAGAACTGGTAGTAAAAATTCTGACTGGCCCCGCCCCCATCTATTCTCTGCCTCCCAAGTCCCAGCTGATTGGGAGGAAATGGAGATTTTACAGTATCCTTCCCCTGCCATGCCTACCAAGCCACACCCACCAAGCCACACCCACAGAACTGGTAGTAAAAAAATTTGAATCCCACTACTGATCTTGATAGACTTGAACATTGGGTGCTATCTAACAAAATGAAATTTAATGGTGAAAAAAGTAAGATTCTACATTTAGGCAAGAAAAACCAAATGCACAGGTACAGTATATGCTCAATAGTAGTAAATGTGAGAGGGATCTAGGAGTCCTAGTGGACAACCATTTAGATAGGAGCCAGCCGTGTGCAGCAGCTGCCAAAAAAGCCAACACAGTTCTAGGCTGCATAAACAGAGGGATAGAATCAAGATCATGTGAAGTGTTAACACCACTTTATAATGCCTTGGTAAGGCCACACTTGAAATACTGCATCCAGTTTTGGTCGCCACGATGTAAAAAAGATGTGGTGACTCTAGAAAGAGCGCAGAGAAGAGCAACAAAAATAATTAGGGGACTGGAGGCTAAAACATATGAAGAAAGGTTGCAGGAATTGGGTATGTCTAATTTAATGAAAAGACTAGTGTTCTAATATCTCAGGGGATGCCACAGAGATGAGGGAGTCAAGCTATTCTCCAAAGCACCTGAAGGCAGGACAAGAAGCAATGGGTGGAAACTAATCAAGGAGAGAAGCAACTTAGAACTAAGGAGAAATTTCCTGATTTTTAGAACAATGAATCAGTGGAACAACTTGCCTCCAGAAGTTGTAAAAACTCCAACACTGGAAGTTTTTAAGAAGAGATTGGACAACCATTGTCTGAAGTGGTGTAGGGTTTCCTGCCTAAGCAGGGGCTTAGACTAGAAGACCTCCAAGGTCCCTTCCAACTCTGTTATTCTTACTCAGCTAAACTGGTCAGAATTCTAGGATCTCCAACAGGCGGTGGGCTCTCAAGATGGACATCCATCAGAATCTGATTAACAGCAAGATTCCAGGCTGACCAATCTGTTTCCTTTTCGATGGTCCCATCTCTATCTTCCTCGGGCCGGTTCCTTCCTATTGAACGACGTCTGCTAATGGCCTATAAAACATCTCAAGATGAGTGACACGTTTTAAGGAGTTGTTGATTGATAACCCGCAATGAGGAAGACTCATCATGCGGAATTGTATTAATATTAATGGTAAAGATTTTCCATCTTTTGATGCCAGCCGTTCAATCTGGGCAAAATCTGATGACTCGCATTCTTGACAGCACATCTTTAATAAATACGCACACCCTGACACCAAGGTGTCATCACAAAGAGGCAGAACAATTTGTGTGTGTGTGTGTGTGTGTTGTGTGTGTGATCATGGCAGGAGCAACAGAAACAAAGGAGTGGAAGGATCCTTCGCTAGGACTCAGAAGTTACGGGCAGGTGAACGCTTCTGCTTCTCCTGATTGTGTAATAAAGCATTTTTAGGGCATTTTAAAAAAAATCTCTTCACTGCTATAGGTAGTCTATAGCAGTGAAGAGATTATATAGTTTATATAATCTCTTCACTGCTTATACATTATATATAAGCAGTGAAGATTATAAGGTTATATAGCCAGTTGCGGCCCTTTCTTGATCGGGATTTCCTGTGCACAGTCACTCACGCCCTCGTCACCTCTCGCCTGGACTACTGCAACGCTCTCTACATGGGGCTCCCCTTGAGGAGCACCCAGAGGCTCCAACTGGTCCAGAATGCGACCACGTGGGTAATTACAGGAGCCGCCTGGCGCTCCCACATAACACCGCTCCTGCGCGAGCTGCACTGGCTCCCAGTGGTCTTCCAGGTGCGCTTCAAGGTGTCGGTTACCACCTTTAAAGCACTCCATGGCATAGGACCTAGTTATCTTCGAGACCGCCTGCTGCTACCGATGACCCCCTACCGACCTGTGCGCTCCCACAGAGAGGGCCTCCTCGGGGTGCCATCAGCCAAACAATGTAGGCTGGTGGCCCCCAGGGGGAGGGCCTTCTCTGTGGGGGCACCTACCCTCTGGAATCAGCTGCCCCCAGAGATAAGGAGAATCCAAGACCTCGGTGCCTTCCGCCGTGCCCTTAAAAGTTTCTTTTTTCAGCAAGCCGGGCTGGCTTAACATATTTTTAAAATATTTTTAATTTGGTTTGTTATTTTAAATTGGGGCCAAATTAATATGTATCTTTTTAATTGTTTTTAATGTTTGTATTGTATGTTTTTTATCTGGCTGTACACCGCCCTGAGTCCCTCGGGAGAAGGTGCAGTATATAAATTCAAAATAAAATAAAAAAATAAAATAAAATAAAAATAGTCCTTGACTTACAACAGTTCGCTTAGTGACCAGTTATAAAACTTCTAGAAAAAAAGTGATTTATGGCTCATTTTCACACTTATGACCTGTCCCTTAGCAAGCATTCAAAGTGATGACAGAAGTGGAAAAATGTACAGTTGGTCTAACAGAATAGAGACACCTGTTAGACTCTGTTAGTCTAACAGAGTGGGAAGGGACCTTGGAGGTCTTCTAGTCCAACCCGCTCCTTGAGCTAGGAATCCTATACCATTTCAGACAAATGGTTGTCCAGTCTCCTCTTAAAAACTTCCAGTATTGGAACACCCATAACATCTGGTGGCAAGTCATTCCAGTGGTTAATTGTTCTCACTGGAGCTCCTTAGTTCCAGGTTGCTTCTCTCCTTGATTAGTTTCCATCTGTTGCTTCTTCTCCTACCCTCAGGTGCTTTGGAGAATAGCTTGACCCCTCTCTTCATACCCCTCAAGTATGAAACACTAGTCCTAGTCCTAGTCCTTCTTTTCATCAAACTAGACATACCCAGTTCCAGCAACTGTTCTTTATAGGTTTTAGCCTCCAGTCCTCTCATCATCTTTGTTGCTCTTCTCTGCACTCTTTCCAGAGTCTCAACATCTTTTTTACATCATGGTGACCAAAACTGGATGCAATAGAACAGGCCAGAACAAAATAACAGAGTTGGAAGGGATCTTGGAGGTCTTCTAGTCCAACCCCCTGCTCACGTAAGACACTCTATACGATTCCACATAAATGGCTGTCCAGTCTCTTCTTCAAAATCTCCATTGATGCAGCATTCATAACGTCTAGAGCTGTGATGGCGAACCTATGGCATGCATGCCACAGGTGGCACGTGGAGCGATGTCACTTGGCCCGCCAGTTTAGCTCCGGGAGTCTCTGGAGGCTGGGGACAGCAAAAAACATCAGTTTCTGTCCAACTGAAAGTTGGGAAATGGCCGTTTCGGGCCTCCAAGGGGGTGGGGAAGGCTGTTTTCGCCCTCCCCAGATGCATAGGGAGGATCTGGAGCCAAGTGAGAAAGAAAAATGGGCCATCACATGCCAAGAGCGGGGTGAGGGAGCGAGGCGTGGGGCGCATAGAATTATGGGTGTGGGCACATGTGTATGCGAACCTCCCTTGCCCCCCCCCTTCCTGGCACGTGATGGCAAAAAGGTTAGCCATGACTGGTCTAGAGGCAAACCGTTCCACCGGTTAATTATTTTCACTAATGGAAAATTTCTCCTTAGTTCTAGGTTGCTTCTCTCCTTGGTTAGTTTCCATCCATTGCTTCTTTTTCTGCCTTCTGGTGCTTTGGGGAATAAATTGACCCCCTCTTCTTGGTGGCAGCCCCTCAAATATTTGAACAATGCTATCACCTCGTCCGTAGCCCTTCTTTTTATTAGACTAGACATACCCCATTCTATTTTATATTATTTAGCCTTCGTTTGCAGCCATTTGTTTTGTGATCATTCAAAGTAATGATAGCACTGGGGGAAAAAATGGCTTATGACCATTTTTTTACACTTACATTCGCAGCATCCCCACATGATGAAAATTCAGACGCTTGGCAACTGCTTCATATTTATTGAAGTGAGCAAGATTCACTTAACCAATGTCTTGCTTAGCAATGGAAATATCGGGCTGAATTATGGCTGTAAATCGAGGAGTATTGGTAATTCCTGAGGCTTCAGCCGGTTCGGATTGGTTCAGACCGGTTCAAGCAAACTGATTGCCCGGTCACAACTCCGTCTTATATTGCTGTTTTTTTTGACGTGGTACACATGTGTGGATGGCACGTGCGAGCGAATTGCTGTGTTCTTTGATGCCGCACACATGCACAGACAGTGTGCACATGAATGTAGCAATTGTGTGCACACATGTGCTCACATTTCCAGTGCTGGGAGAACTGGTTGCTACAGTATGTCAATCCCACCTGTCAGCCTTATATAGATAATCCTCATGAGGCCACTCAGACAATGCTTCATGACCGACACTAAGACCCAATGCAAAGATGCACACACTCACCTCTACCCCCACACATCGGCAAACTTGGACAATTTGAAGCCTCACCCTGGCGCACTAGAGAGCCCCCCCTAGAATTTGCCACAGCATTTTCACTTTAACCACAGTCTGAAACAGCTTGGAAAATTCCACCTTAGTGAAACACCTAAGAAATTATGAGCGAAGCCTAAAGCAGTGTGAAAATGGTGACATTTCTCTGAGAATTTTATTTTTGGAACTTCACACTTCCTTAGGGTGAATAACGCCAGATTTCGTTTCCTGCAATATTAAAGAAGGATGGAGGAGAGGAAAGGAAAGGAAAGGAAAGGAAGGGAAGGGAAGGGAAGGGAAGGGAAGGGAAGGAAAGGAAAGGAAAGGAAAGGAAGAAGTGATGGATGGATGGATGGAGGGAGGGATGGATGGATGGATGGAGGGAGGGAGGGAGGAAGGAAAGAGAAAAGGAGGGTCGGAGGAGAGGATGGATTGATGGAGGGAGGGAGAAAGGAGGGAAGGAGAGGAGGGAGGGAAGGAAGGAGGGAGGGAGAGAGGGAGGGAGGAAGGAAGGAAGGAGTCAAACTTGAACAAGTATCAGTCAGATACATCCATGAAGCTCCCACTGTAAAAGTTGAAGTGCATAAACATAGAAATTAAAGTAAATAATAATAATTCAACTCCTCAAGCACCTGCCACATAACAACTGAGATTTAGCACAAATGTCATAAAACAGGAGGGGAAAACCTCACTGAACCATTGTCTCACTTAGCAACAGAAATGTTGGTCTCAATTTGTGGCCATAAGGTGAGGATTGGCTGTATACTTAACCCACCTTTATTCCTGACTCATCTCCTCTTTCTCATTATACCCGAGAGGTGAGTTATGCCAGGAGTATTGGCAGAGCTAAAGCAGAGCTCAAGATTTACAGGGTGAACAAACAGTGAACATTATAGTGACTTGAACACCAGCAGCCGAGCTGAGTTACAACACAAAGGAGCAGGGAAACAGAAGCTTCCCCACCGGAAGCTTTCAAGAAGAGACTGGACTGCCACCTGTCAGAAATGGAGTAGGCTCTCCTGCTTGGGTGGGGGGTTGGACTAGATGACCTACAAGGTCCCTTCCAACTCTGTTAAGCTGTTAGAGATGGGAAACCTTCAAAGAAAAGAAGCCTGAAGGTCTTGCCATGTTGAATGATTCCTATCCTACAAAAAAGAAGCATTGGACAAAAGAGATAGATAGTAGATAGATAGATAGATAGATAGATAGATAGATAGATAGATAGATAGATAGATAGATAGATAGATAGAGGATAGATACATAGATACATAGAGAGATAGATAGAGGATAGATAGATAGATAGATAGATAGATAGATAGATAGATAGATAGATAGATAGATAGATAGATAGATAGATAGATATAGAGAGATAGAGATAGAGATAGAGGTAAAGAGATAGATAGATAGATAGATAGATAGATAGAAAGATAGATAGATAGATAGATAGATAGATAGATAGATAGATAGATAGATAGATAGATAGATGATAGATAGATAGATAGATAGATAGATAGATAGATAGATAGAGGATAGATACATAGATACATAGAGAGATAGATAGAGGATAGATAGATAGATAGATAGATAGATAGATAGATAGATAGATAGATAGATAGATAGATAGATAGATATAGAGAGATAGAGATAGAGATAGGGGTAAAGAGATAGATAGATAGATAGATAGATAGATAGATAGATAGATAGATAGATAGATAGATAGATAGATAGATAGATAGATAGATAGATAGAGATAGAGATGGATGGATGGATGGATAGAGAGAGATAGAGAGAGATTGAGAGATTGAGAGAGAGATAGAGAGATAGATAGACAGAGAGAGATAGAGATGGATGGATGGATATAGATAGAGAGATATAGATAGATAGATAGATAGATAGATAGATAGATAGATAGATAGATAGATAGATAGATAGATAGATATAGAGAGATAGAGATAGAGATAGGGGTAAAGAGATAGATAGATAGATAGATAGATAGATAGATAGATAGATAGATAGATAGATAGATAGATAGATAGATAGATAGAGATAGAGATGGATGGATGGATGGATAGAGAGAGATAGAGAGAGATTGAGAGATTGAGAGAGAGATAGAGAGATAGATAGACAGAGAGAGATAGAGATGGATGGATGGATATAGATAGAGAGATATAGATAGATAGATAGATAGATAGATAGATAGATAGATAGATAGATAGAGATAGAGATAGAGATAGAGATAGAGATAGAGATAGAGATAGAGATAGAGATAGAGATAGAGATGGAAGTTTTTAAGAAGAGATTGGACAACCATTTATCTGAAATGGTAGAAGGTTTCCTGCCTGAACAGGGGTTGGACTAGAAGATCTCCAAGCTCCCTCCAGCTCTGTTATTCTGTTCTGTTCTCTTCTATTGCATCTAGTTTTGGTTGCCACATTATAGAATGTGGAGTTGAGACTCTGGAAAGAGTGCAGAGAAGAGCAAAAAGGATGATTAGGGGGCTGGAACGTAAAACACATGAAGAACAGTTGCAAAAATTGGGTATGTCTAATTTACTGAAAACAAGGACCAGGGGTGACGTGATAGCAGTCTTCCAGTATTTGAGGTGCTCTGACACAGAAGAGGGGGTCCACCTATTCTCCAAAGCACCTGAAGGCAGGACAAGAAGCAACGGAAGGAAACTAATCAAGGAGAGAAGCAACCTAGATCTAAGGAGAAACTTCCTTTCAGAACAATTAATTAATCAATGGAATAACTTGCCTCCAGAAATTGTGACTGCTCCAACACTGGAAGTTTTTAAGAAGAGATTGGACAACCATTTGTACTACCAGGAGCCTTGATAGTACAGTGGTCTAAGCACCCTGTTATTAACACAGCTGCCTGCAATTTACTGCTGGTTCGAATCTCCCCAGGCTCAAGGTTGACTCAGCCTTCCATCCTTTCTAAGGTAGGTTAAATGAGGACCCAGTTGTGGGGGCAATAAGCTGACTTTGTATAAATATACAAAAGTATGAAGGCTTAACGCATTGTAAGCCGCCCTGAGTCTCCGGAGAAGGGCGGCATATAAATCAAATTTAAAAAAAAAACAGTATAGGGTTTCCTGCTTGAGCAGGAGGTTGGGCTAGAAGACCTCCAAAGGTCCCTTCCAACTCTGTTATGCGATGGATTCATTTCAACTGGCAGAAATTCCTAACTAAGAGAATTATTTCCAGGAAGACCAGGCCACTCTGAGTCTGATCCAGTTCATTAAAAAAAAAAAAAAGGGAGGGGGGGCTTATTCTCTGGTAAGCATATCAAAATATCTCATGAAAGACCGAGGTTCCCTAGGAAATTAGTGCAAACGATATAAAACTCCGAGTGAAATATGGCCTTCATTTCTTTCGCCTCTGTGCGGCTTTAAAACGGTCTTTCCTCTTTCGTTGACGTGGCTTCGACCGTCTCTTTCCCCAGTCCATGTCTCACTTCATTTTTCACCAAAAAAAAACCCTGAGCTTTTTCCCAAGAAGGCTTGGCTGTCTTGGTTTCGAGAGTTACCAGGATAATCATCATCACCGTCAATTTGCAAATTTGGGTAAATGAAGAGGCACTTAGCAGAAGGCAAACTTGGCAAATCGTTCAGACCCACAATAAATCCTGCTTACGTTCCCTCTCTCTCCCTCCCTCCCCCCACTCTCTCCCTCTATCCAACTCTCCCCCCTCTCCTCCCTCTCTCCATCTCCCTTCTCTCTCCCTTCTCTCTCCCCCTCGCTCTACCCGTCTCTCTCTCCTTCCTCTCTCTCCCTCTCTCTCCCTCTCCCTCCTTCCCCCACTCTCTCCATCTCTCTCCCACCCTCTTCCTCCCTCCCCCACTCTCTCCATCTCTCTCTCCCCATTCTCTCTCCCTCTCCTCCTGCCTCTCCCTCCCTCCCCCACTCTCTCTATCTCTCTCTCTCCCCACTTTCTCCCTCTCTCCTCTATGTCTCTCTCCCTCTCTCTTTATCTCTCCCTCCCTCTTTCTGTCTCTCTCTCCGTCTCCCTTTCTCCCTTTCTCCCTCTGTCTCCCTCCCTCTCTCCCCCTCGCTCTACCTGTCTCTCTCTCCTTCCTCTCTCTCTCTCCCTCTCCCTCCTTCCCCCACTCTCTCCATCTCTCTCCCCACTCTCTCCCTCTCCCTCCCTCCCCCACTCTCCCCACTCTCTCTCTCTCCCCACTTTCTCCCTCTCTCCTCTATGTCTCTCTCCCTCTCTCTTTATCTCTCCCTCCCTCTTTCTGTCTCTCTCTCCGTCTCCCTTTCTCCCTCTCTCCCTCTCTCTGTCTCCCTCCCTCTCTCCCCCTCTCCCTTTCTCCCTCTCTCCCCCCTCTCTCTCCCTCTCTCCTTTTCTCCCTTTCTCCCTCTCTCTCTCCCTCTCTCCCTTCTCCTTCTCTCTCTCTCCCTCACTCTCCCTCTCTCCATCTCTCTCTCCCCACTCTCTCTCCCTCTCCTCCTGCCTTTCCCTCCCTCCCCCACTCTCTATCTCTCTCTCCCCACTTTCTCCCTCTCTCCTCTGTCTCTCTCCCTCTCTCTTTATCACTCTCCCTCCCTCTTTCTGTCTCTCTCTCCGTCTCCCTTTCTCCCTCTCTCCCTTTCTCTGTCTCCTTCCCTCTCTCCCCCTCTCTCCTTCTCTCCCTTTCTCCCTCTGTCTCCCTCTCTCCTTTTCTCCCTTTCTCCCTCTGTCTCCCTCTCTCCCCCTTCTCCTTCTCTCTCCCTCTCTGTCTCCCTCCCTTTCTCTCTCTGTCTCTCTGTCTCTCTCTCTTTGGGCACTTGGGGCCACTTCCAAATGCAGCTGTGGGCAATAGCTCCCCACCGTGTTTGTGTTTAATTTCAAATAACATTTGCTGGGTATGCCAAGTTCTCATTTATTATTAGTTAATTAAAATTTATTTATTGGTCACATGGCACTGCTGGACTCCAGAACGTTAACAGAATATCAGAATATTTTGACATGTTTTCTTTTTATATATGTGTGATTGTTTTTTTTTTTTGGTGTTGTTTTTAAAGACAAACTGTTTAATAAAAATTATTTTAAAAAAAATATATTAGGTAGTCCTCAACTTACAACAGTTCTAGTGCCTGTCCAAAGTGACAACAGCACTGAAGAAAATGACCTATGACCAGGGGTGAAATGCTCCCGGTTCGGACCGGATCGCCCGATCCAGTAGCGATGGCGGCGGGTAATTCGGAGAACCGGTGGCAAAAATCCCTGCCCTCCCCCCATGCCCAGCTGAGCTGCGCAATCATCAGAGGCTTTTTTTTTTTTTAATTTTTAAAAGCATTTTTTCTACAACCTCTTCGGCTGAAAAAATGCTTTTAAAAGTTTTTTAAAAAGCCTCTGATGATCGCGCGGCTCAGCTGGGATCGTCAGAGGCTTAAAAAAAAGAAAAGAAAAAGCCTCTGCGGATCAGGCAAGTCAGCGGGGATCATCAGAGGCTTTTTAAAGCATTTTTTACAACCTCTTCAGCTGGAGAGGTTGTAGAAAAAATGGTTTTAAAAGTAAAAAAAAAAAAAAAGGTGGCCACGCCCACTCAGTCATATTACTCCCCGCCAAGCCACACCCACAGAACCGGTAGTAACAAATTTTACATTTCACCACTGCCTATGACCAATTTTTCCACAGTTACAACTTTTGCGGCATTCCCCGTGGTCAGGTGATCAAAATTCAGACACTTGACAAGCTAGTCCTATTTATGACGATCACCACGCGTGTCCCAGGGTCACATGATCTTTGAGACCTCCTGACAAGCAAAATCAACGGGGAAGCCAGATTTAATTTAACAATAAGCTTTCAACAAGAAAGCTTTTTTTTTTTCAATTTTAAAAACAAACTTTATTCAATATAAAAAGATAAAAGATTGTACAAAACGTTCTTAACTCTAAAAAAGAAAGTACAATTCTAAATTACATATATACTAAAACTAACAAACAGGATTATCTATCTATAATATTTGAACATGTAAATATATATATACATTAACCTTGATTTCTTAATGACGGTGTAAATTTGTTACCTTTAATTTCTTACTGTATTTGACTTTAGTTTTTTTTTTTTTTTCCATCGATTGATCCATTCATACCATCTGTCCCATATTTGGTAATACTGTGAGTCTTCCTTGTTGTTTGATTTTAAAGTTAATCTATCCAATTCTGCACATATAAATATTTTTTGGATTATTCGTTGTTCTGTTGGCAACTGTTCTAATTTCCAGGATTGGGCTAGGGTTAATCTAGCCGCCGTAATTATATGTAATGTGATGTATTTTATTTCTTTTCTACTACTTTTTTTAAGTATGCCTAATAAAAATATTTCAGGTTTTAGGTCAATCTCTTCTTCTGTTATTTCTGTTATCCATATTCTAATTTTCATCCAATTTTTTTTAATTTTTGGGCAGAGCCACCAAAGATGATAAAAGGTTCCTGGTGATTGTCTGCATTTCCAACATATTGGATTACAATTTGGGTACATTTTTGCCAATCTAGCAGGGGCTAGGTACCACCCATACCACATCTTCTAGTGGTTCTCTTTGTACGTTGTTGCCTTTGTTATTCTACAATTATTTTCCCATATCATTTCCCACTCTTCTACTTGTATATTTCTTCCAATGTTCCTAGCCCAAGCTATCATTTGGCCTTTGACTATGTTTTCTGCCAAGTCGAACTCTAGTAGGTATTTATAGATCTTTGAAATTAATTTTCCCTCTAATAATTTATCTAATTGGTTAGATTTTATATCAACTCCTCCTTCTTCGCTGTCTTTTTTATATCTAGTTTGTATTAGTAAATACGGCCACCAGTCTATTTCTATACCCTGGTCCCTGAGCTCTTGGCGAGATTTGAGTCCCCCATTAATATCCAGAATTTCTTTGTATCTTATTATTTTTTGAGTAGCTTTCAAGAAAAGACTGGATTTCCATTACCATTTGTCTGAAATGGTGTAGGGCAGTGTTGGCGAACCTTTTCGTCACTGAGCACTGAAACGGGAGTGCATGCATGTACGCGGGGGAGCACCAGAAACCGGAAGAGCAGATCCCTGACGCACTTGTCAACTGGTCTTCCGGTTTCTGGCGTGTGCATCAGGGGTGGGTTCTAATTTTTTTTACTACCGGTTCTGTGGGCGTGGTTTATAATTGGTTTTAACTGGGTTTTAACTGGGTTGTTTTAAACTGATGGCCAAAATTATTTAATGTCTTTTAAACTGCTTTTAAATTTTATATGTTATGTTTTACTGTGGCTGTTCACAGCCCTGAGTCCTGTTGGAGAAGGGCGGTATACAAATTAAATAAAATAAAAATAAATAAATAATAAATAAATAAATATTATGGACATGGCTTGGGGGGAGGGGTAATGTGACTGGGTGGACGTGGCCAACTTTTTTTTTTTTTTTACTTTTAAAAGCATTTTTTCTACAACCTTAAGAGGTTGCGGGAAAAAAAATGTTTTTAAAAGCCTCTGACGATCAGGCAACTCAGCTGGGATCGCCACAAGCTTTTAAAGGCATTTTTTTTTCTACAACATCCTCGGCCAAAGAGGTTGCAGAAAAAAAATGCTTTTAGAAGCCTCTGACGATCCCAGCTGAGCCACGCGATCATCAGAAGCTTTTTTTTGTTTTACTTTTAAAAGCATTTTTTCCGCCTAAGAGGTTGTAGTAAAAAAAAAAAAAGCCTCTGATGAGGTGGGCAGGGTAAGCGAGCAGCGACTGGGCCGGGGACCGGTTCGGGGGTGTGGCCAGCCAATGTTATTACCGGTTCTCCGAACTACTACAAATTTTTACTACCGGTTCTTGCGAACCGGTGCGAACCAGGAGCGACCCACCACTGGTGTGCGTGCGCACTAGTCACCTGGCCTTCTGGTTTCTGGCATGCATGTGCATGCGTGTGAAGACCCGCTGGCCAGCGTGCATGTGCGTGCTGGCACTCAGAAGAGCAACAGGCAATGGCTGTTTTGCCCAGAGAGATGGCTCTGCATCAATGATGGGTTCCTCCCGGTTCGGGCCGGTTCGGGCGAGCCGGTAGTGGTGACGATATGACGTCACCGAACCGGTTCTCGCCCCACCATCCCACCCCCCCACCCACCCACGTTATTCTTACCTTTTATTTGGTCCCACCCCCAATCTGTTGCTGCCTCCTGAGTCCCAGCTGATGACTAGAGGGAAAAAAACTGTTTAAACTCTTGTCACGGGGCTTCAAAGGGCCACCCTACAGCTGATCAGTGTTAAGAGCAAACAAATGAGTCGGGTCGTAAGTGCAAGGATGGGTCGTAAGTGTGAGGACCTTCCAGAAATGACTCTGACCAGCTAGCCACGCCCACCTAGTCACATGACCTCCAAGCCACACCCACAAACCAGTAGTAAAAAAATTTAGAACCCACCCCTGCTCTGCATGCCACTTCCAGCACATGTGCCATAGGTTTGCCATCCCGGGTATAGGGTCTCCTGCCTGATTCTAGTCTTAGCTTAGGTGACACCATGATAACATCTGGATGGGGGATGCTGCTTCTTTGGCCTGAAAGAGTTATGGGCAGAGGACTTCTCCTCCTCCCCTATCTTCCTAATCCATGAGAGAGGCAAGACGTCTCTTCATGCCTTTTCATTTAAAACTGTACATCATCTTAAAGGGCACATGGATACGACAATGTCCTACAACATCATTTTCTGGAGCCTAAAGGAGAAATCCTCGCACATCCCTCTCTCAGACTGTCTGTCTCTGCCATCCTCTGTCTGCCCTCTTGGCCAGCCATCCCATAAACCCAATGAGGTAATCCACGCTGGCTCGAACTGCCAATTTTCTGCCGTCTCCAACTTTCTTCCTTCTGCTGCTTCCTTCTCCTTCGCCCCCTCCCCATCTGCAACAAGACCGCAGTTCACACCACAGTGTAGCAACAAGCATGGTTTTTGACGTATCTGTGATCTTCCTGGCTTCAGATTAATAGCATTTTTCCCCCTGAGGTCAGAATCAATACAAAAAGGGAAGAGGAGGAGGAGGAGGAGGAGGAGGAGGAGGAGGAGGAGGAGGAGGAGGAGGAGGAGGAGGAGGAGGAGGAGGAGGAGGAGGAGGAGGAGGAGGAGGAGGAGGAAAGGAAGGGAGGGAGGGAGGGAGGGAGGGAGGGAGAGAGGAAGTATGAAGAGGAGGAAAGAAAGGAAGGAAGGAAGGAAGGAAGGAAGGAAGGAAGGAAGGAAGGAAGGAAGGAAGGAAGGGGACAAAGAGGAACAGAAGGAAGGGAGGGAGGAAAAGGAAGGGAGGGAGGGAGGAGGAGGGAAGGAAGGAAGGGGATGAAGAGGAACAGAAGAAAGGGAGGAAGGAAAAGGAAGGGAGGGAGGAAGGGAAGAGGAGGGAGGGAGGGAAGGAAGGAAGGTAGGAAGGAAGGAAACAAAGAGGAACAGAAGGAAGGGAGGAAGGAAAAAGGAGGGAGGAGGAGGAGGGAAGGAAGGAAGGAGACAAAGAGGAACAGAAGGAAGGGAGGAAGGAAAAGGGAGGGAGGGAGGAGGAGGAGGCGGGAAGGAAGGAAAGAGACAAAGAGGAACAGAAGGAAGGGAGGAAGGAAAAGGAAGGAAGGAGGAAGGAAGGAAGGAGGAGGGGGAGGAGGAGGAGGGGGAAGAGGGGGAAATCATGGGCCAGCAAAATCTAAATGAATTGATGAGGATCAACCGAAGGTTTATGATGACTAAACTGTTGAACAAACACTTTCCAGCTGAGGATGGAGTCTGAATATTAGGTTAATTTCTTTTCCTTTCCAAAGCCTGGATAGATATTTTCTCTCCGCCTCCCATTAAATACCGAATGGCTTTTCTAAAGATCAATATCAGATAGAGTATAGTGTGGCTTTGCAATGGTGCCCATTTCCGTCCCTCCATCCCTCCCTCCATCTTTCCAACTTTCCATCTATCCATCTATCCGTCTATCCGTCTATCCATCTATCTATCTATCATCTATCATTTTCCCTTCCTTCCTTCCTTCCCTCTCTCCCTCCCTCCCTTGATTTCCTTCCTTTGTTGACTCCCTTCCTTCCTTCCTTCCTTCCTTCCTTCCTTCCTTCCTTCCTTCCTTCCTTCCTTCCCAGCCTCAGTCTTTTTTTTTTTTTAATTTGATTTATATGCCGCCCTTCTCCGGAGACTCAGGGCGGCTTACAATGCGTTAAGCAATAGCCTTCATACTTTTTGTATATTTATACAAAATCAGCTTATTGCCCTCACAATCTGGGTCCTCATTTTACCTACCTTAGAAAGGATGGAAGGCTGAGTCAACCTTGAGCCTGGTGAGATTCGAACTTACAGTAATTGCAGACAGCTGGTGTTAATCACAATGCTTTCAGTCTGCTGAGCCCAGTCTTCCAGCCATAGGAAAACAGCCTTAGGTAGAAGCTTGATTGGGCTGGTGTTTAGGAATGGAGATTTTTGTATCCATTCAGAAAGGCTGGGCCAACCTATTCGTGAGCAAAGAGACTCCCAATAAGCAACATAATTAGGCAAGCCAAAGCTGACAAGATTAGCTCAGACAAACACCTAGGATTTACATTTCTCTTTTTGCCTGAAGAGACAGCCATGAGGCCCTACATGACCCGGTAGGAATCTAGCAACAGTGATTAAAATAATAAAGGACACATTCTTGCACAGGAACAGGCATCTCAATCATAAAGCTCCAAAGGAGGCATAAAAATCCACCAACTCTCAACCCCGGTTTGTCAGCCACCCCAGAAACATGCTGCGGTCTTTGGCGTTTCTGTCATCCAAATAAACAGAGACTTCCTTTCCTACAGCCAGCCTCCATTTTATTTCCAACATCTTTCTCCCAGCTTGGAACCAGATCAGGTTTTACTTCCAACATAACCATGGGATTCAGTTTAGGACCACAGTATTCACTGAACGACGGTTGTGAAAAAGTTCATAAAATCAGCTTGGTGATACAGTTGTCTCGACTTACAGCCGACGTGATTTATGACAGAAACTCTGGGCTTCTTTATGGTCCTCAGTTGAGGATTATCTGGTATGTGAATTCTTTGAAAACGTTTCCCTTCTCCTCTGAGAAGCTTCCTCAGTTCTGAAGAAGCTTCTTCAGTCAGAAGCAAAACATTTTCAAAATGGGGGTGGGGGTGGGAAGCAAAAAAGTCCAGTCACATTTTGGGGGAAAAAAAGCACTTTTGTGACAATCAAAGGATTGAGAATCTCCACACAGGACTAACTCACTTAACAACTGAAATCTGAGGTTCAATTGAGGTCGTGAGTCGAGGACTACCTGTATAGCTTTTTGGTGGCACCCCGTAGAATAGAGATAAGGTCATCTTTGAGATGAACATTCCCTATTTTATATTTTAATGAGAGGGGGATAATAAAATCTTGCTGTCCTGTAGGGCCAGGATAGGTTGACAGGGCTCTTAACCAGGGGAAAGGCACTGATTTCATTTTGCTCTTCTGGTTAATTTGATTTGTATCTTTCCTTCCTGCCCACGGCACATTCAACCTGGCTTAATAGCACAAAACGCAAAAGCAAAATAAAGCAAGAAAGCACAGCCATTACAAATGAGCTGCGCATGAAGTCAAATTGGTCATTCCTGAAAATTAGCCTCAGGTAGACTCAGTTGCAGTAGTCAAGCTGGCAACGGATCCGGGGTCTTCAGCCCGTGTTTGTACCTAAGGCTCTAGATCCGGGGTCTCCAAACTTGGCAACTTTGAGACTTGTGGACTTCAACTCTCAGAATTCCTCAGCCAGCTTTGCTGAACCCACTGTCTACTTCGGAACCCGAGCCCACTGTAACAACATTGCCAAAAAGGCATTAAGAGTTGTTAACCTAATCTTGCATAGCTTCTTCTCTGGTGTACTACTAACTAGAGCATACAAAACATTTGCTAGACCAATTCTTGAATACAGCTCATCTGTCTGGAACCCGCACTGCATATCGGACATAAATACAATCGAGAGAGTCCAGAGATATTTTACGAGAAGAGTCCTCCATTCCTCTAACCCAGTGTTTCTCAACCTTGGAAGCTTGAAGATGGGTGGACTTCAACTCCCAGAATCCCCCAGCCAGCACTGTTGAAGTCCACCCATCTTCAAGCTTCCAAGGTTGAGAAACACTGCTCTAACCACAATAAAATATCTTATGCCACCAGACTTCAAATTTTGGGTTTAGACAATTTAGAACTACGCCAACTTCAGTGTGACCTAAGAGTAGTACATAAAATTATCTGGCACAATGTCCTTCCTGTCAACGACTACTTCAGCTTCAACCACAACAATAAACGAGCAAATAATAGATGCAAACTCAAGGTAAACCATTCCAAACTCAATGGCAGAAAATACGACTTCAGTAACAGAGTGGTCAATGCCTGGAATGCACTCCCTGACTCTGTAGTTTCTTCCCCAAACCTCTAAAACTTTAACCTTAGACTGTCTACCGTTGACCTCGCCCCATTCCTAAGAGGTCTGTAAGGGGCATCCATAAGCGCACCAGCGTGCCTACTGTCCCTGTCCTAATATTCCTTTTTACTGACTCTTTTCATGTATTCAAATTATGTTTATACTTTTACCTGTTATCTTATATATGCTTGACAAATAAACTTATGATTATGATTATATGATGATGATGATGAAGAAGAAGAAGAAGAAGAAGAAGAAGAAGAAGAAGAAGAAGAAGAAGAAGAAGAAGAAGAAGAAGAAGAAGAAGAAGAAGAAGAAGAAGAAGAAGAAGGGGAAGGGGAAGGGGAAGGGGAAGGGGAAGGGGAAGGGGAAGGGGAAGGGGAAGGGGAAGAAGAAGAAGAAGAAGAAGAAGAAGAAGAAGAAGAAGAAGAAGAAGAAGAAGAAGAAGAAGAAGAAGAAGAAGAAGAAGAAGAAGAAGAAGAAGAAGAAGAAGAAGAAGAAGAAGAAGAAGAAGAAACTTAAACTGTCTACTGTTAAACTTTAACTGTCTACTGTTGACCTCACCCCATTCCTAAGAGGTCTGTAAGGGGCGTGCATAAGTGCACCAGCATGCCTACCGTCCCTGTCCTAATATTCCTTTTTACTGACTCTTTTCATGTATTCAAATTATGTTTATACTTTTACCTGTTATCTTATATATGCTTGACAAATAAACTTATGATTATGATATGTTCTTCTAAATACTTTCATGTTTTCTTGGCTATTTAGCATCGAATAAATCCCACGCCTGGTCATTTCTATTTTATGAGAACTTTGCATCCAGTCATCCTAAAAACTGTTCTCCTGCTGCCTGCAACTGCCTGCTGCAGAATTAATTCAGAAATGATTCCCGGAATCTGAGGGGTAGAATTCCTGAGCAATGCGAATTGCTTGCAAAGAATCACACGTCCCGTTCTCCACAATTTCAGCTATCTAAACTGGTCTCTCCTCCCAGCCTAGGAGAGATCCTGGGATGTTCCTTTAAGCCATCCGAAAAATATCCAGGTATATTTATTATTTCCTATAATTTGGATCCGACTCCATTCCCAAGTTTCCTACAAAGCTGCATAAAACAAATGCATGATAAAAATGTAACAGACA
Source organism: Pantherophis guttatus (assembly GCF_059756535.1). Classification (NCBI taxonomy): domain Eukaryota; kingdom Metazoa; phylum Chordata; class Lepidosauria; order Squamata; family Colubridae; genus Pantherophis; species Pantherophis guttatus. Next base: position 4,564,666 of record NC_142064.1, read on the forward strand.
TCAGAAGTCATCTTTAAGACACTTAAGGGATAACATGACTGCAGCTTGATCCTCCCAGCGTCCTCCTAAAAAGCCAGTTTTTATTAAATTTGGGGAGAGGAGACCACCCATTTCAGACACCATAATTTATAAAGAATGGGCTTCTGTTGGAAACAGAGGGAGGGGAAGGAGGGAGGGAATGGGGGGAGGGTGGGAGAGAGAGAGAGGAGGAGAGAGGGAGGGAGGGAGGGAGAGAGAGGGGGAGAGAGGGAAGGAGGGAGGGAGGGGGAGGGAGGGAGGGGGAGAGAGAGGGGGAGAGAGGGAAGGAGGGAGGGAGGGGGGAGAGAGAGGGGGAGGAAGGAGAGAGAGGGAGAAAATGGGGGAGGGAGGGAGAGAGGAGAGAGAGGAGGAGAGAGACGGGAAGAGAGGGAAGGAAAGAGGGGGAGAGAGGGAGAGAATGGGGGAGGGAGAGAGGAGGAGAGAGAGGAGGAGAGAGAGGGGAGGGAGGGAAGGAGAGAGATGGAGAGAATGGGGAGGGAGGGAGAGAGGAGGAGAGGAGAGAGGGAGGGAGGGAGAAAGAGGAGGAGAGAAACGGGAAGAGAGGGAAGGAAAGAGGGGGAGAGAGGGAGTGAATGGGGAAAGGAGGGAGAGGAGGAGAGGGGGGAGGGACTGAGGGAGAGGGAGGGGGAAGAGAATGGGGAGGGAGGGAAAAAGGGGAGGAGAGAGGGAGGGAGGGAGAGAGAGAGAGAAATAAAGAGGGAGGGACAGAGAAAGAGTGTGTGTTTCTTCCATATTTTAGACTAAAGCAGGGATCTCCAAACTTGGAAACTTTAAGACTTGTGAACTTCAACTCCCAGAATTCCCAAGCTAGCATGGCTGACTGAGGAATTCTGGGAGTTGGAAGTCTAGAATTCTCACAGTCTCACAAATTTGGAGACCAGTTCTACAATCAGAATGACTGGCTGGGCGTTGAAGTCAGTAAATCTTAAATTTGTGAAGGTTGGAGACCCCTGGACTAAAGCTAAGTAGGGATTTATAAGTGATAACCAACACCTTGATTTGTTCCTGGATACATTTTGGTAGCCCACACTGAGCCTGCCGTATCAGTGGGACACAACTCAAATAGCTTTTAAAATGGAATGGAATGGAATAGAGCTGGAAGGGATCTTGGAGGTCTTCTAGTCCAGCCCTCTGCTCAAGCAGGAGACCCTATACCGTGATGGCAAACCTATGGCACGCATGCCAGAGGTGGCATGCAGAGCCCTCTCTGTGGGCACACACGCCGTCGCCAGCTGCTCTTCTGGTTTCTGAAAAACAGCCTGAAAACAGCCCAAAAAATGGCCTGGAAATGCCCCCCAAAACGTCCCAAACATGGCCTGAAAATGGCCTGGAAAACAGCCTGAAAAGTGGCTGTCCGGTCTCTTCTTAAAAACCTCCAGTAGTGAAGCATCACAACTTCTGGTGGCAAGCAGTTCCACTGATTAACTGCTCTCCCTGTTAGGAGGTTTCTCCTTAATTCCAGGTTGCTTCTCTCCCGGATTAGTTTCCATCCATTGTTTCTTTGGAGAGTAGCTTGACTCCCTCTTCTTTGTGGCAGCCTCTCAAATACCGGAAAACTGTTATCATGTCGCCCCTAATTCTTCTTTTCTCCAGACGAGCCAAAAGCAAATCTTGCAATGTTTTTTGTATGTCTTAGTCTCCAGAATACAGAATAGAATATAGAATAACAGAGATGGAAGGGAATTTAGAGCTCTTCTAGCCCAACCTCAGGCCTTTAATCAGTGGGGGGATTCAGCCGGTTCGGGCCGGTTCAGGCGAACTGGTAGTTAAATTGCTGGCTGCCCCTGCCCTGCCCTTCCAGGAGTCCCCCCAGCCCTTGTTCACTCCCAGGAAGTCCTACTAGGCCCAAAACGGGGTGTGGGGGGAGCGGCACTACCCCCCACAGCCCTTTTTCATTCCCAGGAGGCTTCAAAGAAGCCTACTAGGGCCAGGCCCAAAACGGGGTGTGGGGGGAGCAGTGCTATCCCCCCACAGCCCTTTTTTGCTCCCAGGAGGCTTCAGGGAGGCCTACTAGGCCCAAAATGGGGTGTGGGGGAAGTGGCGCTATCCCCCCACAGCCCTTTTTCGCTCCCAGGAGGCTTCAGAAAGGTCTACTAGGCCCAAAATGGGGTGTGGAGGGAGCGGTGCTGCCCCCCAGCCCCTTTTCACTCCCAGGAGGCTTCAGGGAGGCCTACTAGGCCCAAAACGGGGTGTGGAGGAAGTGGCGCTATCCCCCCACAGCCCTTTTTTGCTCCCAGGAGGCTTCAGAAAGGTCTACTAGGCCCAAAATGGGGTGTGGAGGGAGCGGTGCTGCCCCCCAGCCCCTTTTCACTCCCAGGAGGCTTCAGGGAGGCCTACTAGGCCCAAAACGGGGTGTGGAGGAAGTGGCGCTATCCCCCCACAGCCCTTTTTCGCTCCCAGGAGGCTTCAGAAAGGTCTACTAGGCCCAAAATGGGGTGTGGAGGGAGCGGTGCTGCCCCCCAGCCCCTTTTCACTCCCAGGAGGCTTCAGGGAGGCCTACTAGGCCCAAAACGGGGTGTGGAGGAAGTGGCGCTATCCCCCCACAGCCCTTTTTCACTCCCAGGAGGCTTCAGGGAGGCCTACTAGGCCCAAAACGGTGTGTGGAGGGAACAGCGCTGCTCCCCCACAGCTTTTTTCACTCCCAGGAGGCTTCAGGGAGGCCTACTAGGCCCAAAACGGGGCGGGGGGCCAGCACGTCCTGTCCCCCCGCGGCCTGTTTTTGCTCCCAGGGGAGTGCAGGAGGCCGAGTGCTGCCTATCACACCCCCTGGCCATGCCCACCCAGCCGGTCATTAGGGCAGAAAACCGGTTGTTAAATTATTCGAATCCCACCACTGCCTTTAATCATCTTAGTTGCTCTTCTCTGCACTTTTTTTTCCAAAGTCTCAACCTCTTTATTATCATTCTTTTTTTACCCCAATAGCATGGGAAGATCTGCATTTAGCGTCCGCTGCCAAGTCTTCCTCCGCGGTGGCTTCAGCTGGAGAAATATATTCTCCCCGATGCTAATTAAAGAATATGCTAGACAGCAAAAGTGCGAGGTACAATCAGATAATTATGGGAAGGGTGGAAGGGTGGAGATGCGCTTATCCATGGCACAATCCTGCTGGCATCAACAAATCCCGCAACCACACAGCAAACATCCAGGATCTGTATCTACATGTCTATCGCTGTTCCCCAGGAAAAACGGCTAAGCGGAGCGATCAAAGGCTCATCGAACAAGGATTGACACACTTGATTAATTCCTCTGTTTGTCACCTGTTTTGAGAAGACTATTCTAAAAAAACAAATAAAAAAATAAAAGTCCAGTTGCCTCCTGAAAAAGAAAAAGCACCTTTGGGACAACCACGACCTGGATGACTGAGACTCTCTACAGACTTTTAACTATACAATTTGGGATGGACACCCTTGGAATGGTCTGGGAGTAGGAATGGATTTCCAGATGGAAAGAAATGCAGACTACAAGGACTATTTGCACTACTCAGGTGACACTGAGGACACAGACAAACCTCCAAGTGGCCTCAAGGACCCTCTGAAAGGATGCAAAGGACCAGCTGTCTGCAAGGAATATAGAATAGAGTAGAATAGAATAGAATAGAATAGAATAGAATAGAATAGAATAGAATAGAATAGAATAGAATATGAATATGAATATGAATATGAATTAAAAATGGAATGAAATAGAATAGAATAGAATAGAATAGAATAGAATAGAATAGAATAGAATAGAATAGAATAGAATAGAATAGAATAGAAAATATGGAATGGAATTCAGTGGAAAATATAGAATAGAATAGAATAGAATAGAATAGAATAGAATAGAATATGAATTAAGAATGGAACGGAACGGAACGGAACGGAACGGAACAGAACAGAACAGAATAGAATAGAATAGAAAATATGGAAATAGAATAGAATAGAATAGAATAGAATAGAATAGAATAGAATAGAATAGAATAGAATAGAATAGAATAGAATAGAATAGAATAGAATAGAATAGAATATGAATTAAGAATGGAATGGAATGGAATAGAATAGAATAGAATAGAATAGAATAGAATAGAATAGAATAGAATAGAATAGAATATGAATTAAGAATGGAATGGAATGGAATGGAATAGAATATGAATATGAATATGAATTAAGAATGGAATGGAATGGAATGGAATGGAATGGAATAGAATAGAATAGAATAGAATAGAATAGAATAGAATAGAATAGAATAGAATAGAATAGAATAGAATAATCTTTATTGGCCAAGTGTGATTGGGCAAACAAGGAATTTGTCTTCAATGCATAAGCTCTCAGTGTACATAAAAGCTATACGTGATAAATCAAGTTCATAGTCATCATAAAAATACATTCATCATAAATCAAAAGATACAACATTTAGTGATAGTCGTAGGATACTAAATAAGCAATCAACATAAATCATACTAGGAAACTAAATAAAACCATATAAATCGTAAAAATACAAGCAACAAGGTGATAGTCATAAGTGGGAGGAGATAGATAATAGGAAGGATAAGAAGAAGAACAGTAATACAATCTTAGTAAATAGTTTGACAGTGTTGTGGGAATGAGTTGTTTAGCCGAGTGATGGCATGTGGGGGAAAAAACTCTGTCCTTGTGTCTACCATTCTCCACCATCCAGTCAGAGCTGAAGAAGCTTCTTGGATGAGAAGCAAAACGTCTTCAAAAGGAAAAACAAACAAACAAGAAAGTCCAGTTGCCTCCTGAAAAAAGCACCTTTGGGATATTCTACAAAAATGAGAAGATGGACCAAGAGGCCGCCTGGATTTAATAATCATTTCCAAGCACAAATTAATCTTTCATTGTGATTATCGGAATCTTAGGTTTCCTGTATTTTTCAGACGCATACAACTCTGTTAATGTCACCTTACAATACAGTTAACAGTAGTACGCTTGACTTATGACCATAATTGAGTCCAATTTCTGTTAGCGAGACAGTGGTTGAGTTTTGCCCTGTTTTACGACCTTTCTTGATGCAGTTGTTAAGTGAAGCACCCCGGTTGTTAAGTGAGTAACACGGTTGTTAGGGGAATCTAGCTTCCCCCTTGGCTTTGCTTGTTAAAAGGTCGCCAAAGGGGATTACGTGACCCCAGGACACTGCAACCGTCATAAGTACGAGTCAGTTTGCCGAGTGTCTGAATTTGGATCACGTCAAAACGAGGGGACACTGCAAAAGGGTCGTAAAGTGTGAAAAACAGTCATAAGTCACTTTTTTTTCCCGTTGCAAAGTTTGTAACTTCGAACGGTCACGAAATGATTAGTTGCACGTTGAGGATTACCTGTAGTAAAGTAATAGAACAATAGACTAAACAATCTAGAAAGAAAAAGAAAACAACGATACAATGATGTGAGATACGTCTTCTCCTCTTCTCTAGACTATCCTGGAAGGTTTTTATTAATCTTGTAAATTTGAAAGACGGTCCCCTCTACAGCCACACCCAAAGTCCTTCTGCAGGGTCAGCCACCTCTTATTTGACCATTTTCTTCTTCCTCTTCCTCTTCCTTCTCTCCTCCTCCTCCTCCTCCTCCTTGCTTCCTTCCTTCCTTCTTCCTTCCCTCCTTCCTTCTTTCCTCCCTTCCATTTCCCTCCTCCCTTCCTTCCGTTCCTCTTCATTTCCTTTCCTCCTTCCTTTTCTCTTCCTCCTCTTCCTCTTCCTCCCCCTCCCCTTCCTCTTTCCTTCCTTCCTTCCTTCTTTCTTTCTTTCTTTTTTTCTTTCTTTTACAGGCCTCCCCATTTAATCCTCAGTGAATGCCAAAACAGAGACGAATACCAAATGAACATTCCACCTTCTCTCCTGCCCCTTCTCCTTCCTTCCTTCCTTCCTTCCTTCCTTCCTTCCTTCCTTCCTTCCTTCCTTCCTTCCTTCCTTCCTTCCTTCTTTCTTTCTTTCTTTCTTTCTTTCTTTCTTTCTTTCTTTCTTTCTTGCCTCCCCGTTTAAACCTCAGTGAATGCCAAAACAGAGACGAATACCAAATGAACATTCCACCTTCTCTCCTGCCCCTTCTCCTTCCTTCCTTCCTTCCTTCCTTCCTTCCTTCCTTCCTTCCTTCCTTCCTTCCTTCCTTCCTTCCTTCCTTCCTTCCTTCTTTCTTTTTTTCTTTCTTTTACAGGCCTCCCCATTTAATCCTCAGTGAATGCCAAAACAGAGACGAATACCAAATGAACATTCCACCTTCTCTCCTGCCCCTTCTCCTTCCTTCCTTCCTTCCTTCCTTCCTTCCTTCCTTCCTTCCTTCCTTCTTTCTTTCTTTCTTTCTTTCTTTCTTTCTTTCTTTCTTGCCTCCCCGTTTAATCCTCAGTGAATGCCAAAACAGAGATGAATACCAAATGAACAATCCATCTTCTCTCTTGCCCCTTCTCCTTCCTTCCTTCCTTCCTTCCATTTCCCTCCTCCTTTCCTTCCGTTCCTCTTCCTTTCCTTTCCTCCTTCCTTTTCTCTTCCTCCTCTTCCTCTTCCTCTTCTTCCTCCTCCTCCTCTCCTTCCCCTTCCTTCCTTCTTCCTTCCATCCATTTCCCTCCTCCTTTCCTTCCGTTCCTCTTCCTTTCCTTTCCTCCTTCCTTTTCTCTTCCTCCTCTTCCTCTTCCTCTTCCTCTTCTTCCTCCTCCTCCTCTCCTTCCTCCTTCCTTCCTTCCTTCCTTCCTTCTTTCTTTCTTTTTTTCTTTCTTTTACAGGCCTCCCCATTTAATCCTCAGTGAATGCCAAAACAGAGACAAATACCAAATGAACATTCCACCTTCTCTCCTGCCCCTTCTCCTTCCTTCCTTCCTTCCTTCCTTCCTTCCTTCCTTCCTTCCTTCCTTCCTTCTTTCTTTCTTTCTTTCTTTCTTTCTTTCTTTCTTTCTTTCTTTCTTTCTTTCTTTCTTTCTTTCTTTCTTTCTTTCTTTCTTTCTTTCTTGCCTCCCCGTTTAATCCTCAGTGAATGCCAAAACAGAGATGAATACCAAATGAACAATCCATCTTCTCTCTTGCCCCTTCTCCTTCCTTCCTTCCATTTCCCTCCTCCTTTCCTTCCGTTCCTCTTCCTTTCCTTTCCTCCTTCCTTTTCTCTTCCTCCTCTTCCTCTTCCTCTTCTTCCTCCTCCTCCTCTCCTTCCCCTTCCTTCCTTCTTCCTTCCATCCATTTCCCTCCTCCTTTCCTTCCGTTCCTCTTCCTTTCCTTTCCTCCTTCCTTTTCTCTTCCTCCTCTTCCTCTTCCTCTTCCTCTTCTTCCTCCTCCTCCTCTCCTTCCTCCTTCCTTCCTTCCTTCCTTCCTTCCTTCCTTCCTTCCTTCCTTCCTTTCTTTCTTTCTTTTTCTTCCAAAATCTGAACTTCCTATTCATCCTCACAAGCGAAGGAGTTACCCCAGGAGTGGAAACTTTTACAGCCCCCCCCCCCTGTTTAATCCTCAGCGAATGCCAAAACAGAGATGCCTACCAAATGAACATTAAAAACCTCCCGCCGAGAACGGGACTCAGACTGACAAACTATCTACTCAGTTCCCAATTCCCGGATGGATGCTACTGGAAAAAGAATCTTTTTATTTATTTATTTATTTATTTTTCATTTGCTGCCTTACTGACTTTCCAATCTGCAACCACATCGGCATTAGCATAAGCCCAGCATCCAGTCTGGCCTTCATTTGGTGCAGGTAAAATTGTTATCGGTATATAAATCTCCGAAAATCCAGTTGTCATCGCTGACCTGACGATAATGACAGGACAATTTAGTTACAACTGCACAATACCATTAATCATTCCAACCTAGCGTAAACAGAATGCCCCCTCCCCCCCCCCGGAAAGAGGGAGAGGCGTCCGTCAGGATTGGCTCTGGGTTCAAATCCTGAAAGCCCCCCCAGAGAGATCGGGAAGGGAAGGCTTACACTGGGATGGGACATATTGCAGATTTAATAGCAAAAATCACCTTGAGCCTTTCCGTTTATTAGTATTATGCTACATATGCTAATGGCGAACTGAACATTCGTTCTGAGCTCTAACATCTGCTTGGAGTACCAGACTCTCACTTAGAAAAAAAAAACAAAAACCTGATTTAAACTCACTCAGGCAGATAAATGCCAGCTATCTAAGCAGGTGGCTGCCGAAAAAAGGAAGTGTCTCAACCCTCCAAATTCCTCTGATGAACTTCGGGGCAATGATCATTAATATTCAGACAACTCTATTCCCCTGTGCAGAACAAACACGGGATGCAAAATATTTCTACCAGCTCTTCTCTCCCCACTCCACCCTCGTAGGGCAAAAAAAAAAAAAAAAGATTTAGAAGAAACCAACACTGGAACTTCATCACTGGAAGCTTTCAAGAAGAGACTGGACTGCCATCTGTCAGAAATGGTGTCGGGTTTCCTGCTTGGGCAGGGGGTTGGACTAGATGACCTATAAGGTCCCTTCCGACTCTGTTAATCTGTTAATCTGAAAGCTTAATCAGAAATGAAATAATGAAATGAAATGAAATAATGAAATGAAATGAAAGCTTAATCAGAAATGGTCCCTTCCGACTCTGTTAATGTGTTAATCTGAAAGCTTAATCAGAAATGAAATAATGAAATGAAATGAAATAATGAAATGAAATGAAAGCTTAATCAGAAATTGTGTAGGGTCTACTGCTTAGGCAGGGGGTTGGACTAGATGACCTACAAGGTCCCTTCCAACTCTGTTAATCTGTTAATCTTAATCAGAAATGCAATGCAATGCAATGAAATGCAATGCAATGAAATGAAAGCTTAATCAGAAATGGAATAGGGTCTACTGCTTAGGTGGGGGGTTGGACTAGATGACCTACAAGGTCCCTTCCAACTCTGTTAATCTGTTACTCCTTTGTCCCTTGACTTCCATGGAAAGCGAAGCAGATGTAAGTAACAGACAGATGGCTCTTGATTTACGACAGCAATTGAGCTCAACATTTCCGTTGCTAAGCGAGACGATTGTTGCTAAGCGACTTTCGCCCCATCGAACAATCTTTCTTGCCATCCTTGTTATGTAAATCGATACAGCTGTTGAGCGAATAACACGGTTGTTATAAGTGAAGCTGGCTTGCAGATTGAGTTTACTCGTCCACAAGTTACAGCTGTATGGGGCAGCAGCCCCCCCCCCCCAAAAAAGCGAGTACAATCCTTGTTTGTATAAATAGAATCAAAATCACGTGGAATTATTAGAATCGTTTTATAAAATGGTAGGAATGACACATCTGGAATACGGCATCCAGTTTTGATCACCATATTATTTATTTGTTTGTTTGTTTGTTTGTTTGTTTGTCAGATTTATATGCCGCCCTTCTCCCGTAGGACTCGGGATGGCTCACAACAATAAAAGAACCCGACAATAGATAAAGATTAAATAATATTAAAAACCAAATTAAAATCCCCAAATCCCCATTATGATGTTGGGACTTTGGAAAAAAAGCACAGAGAAGAGCAACTAAGATGATTAAAGGCTTGGAGATTACAACATATGAAGAACGGTTGCAGGATTTGGGTTTGGCTAGTCTAGAGAAAAAGACCTCCATCGCTGGAGGTTTTTAAGAAGAGATTGCATAACATTTGTCTGAAATGGTATAGGGTCTCCAGCTTGAGTAGTGACTACAACTCTCCATCTCCTGGTGATTGGCCTAAAGTCACCCAGTTGGCTTTTGTGTGTAAGGCAGGACTAGAACTCACAATCTCCTTGTGATTGGGACAAAGTCACCCAGCTGGCTTTCATATCTGTCAGGACTAGAACTCACTGTCTCCTGGTGATTGGCTCGAACTCACCCAGTCGGCGTTCATGCATAAGGCAGGACTAGAATTCGTTATCTCCTGATGATTGGCCCAAAGTCACCCCTTCATGGCTAAGGTGGGACTAGAACTCACAATCTCCTGGTGATTGTCCCAAAGTCACCCGGATGGCTTTCATGCCTGTCAAAGACTAGAACTCGCCAACTCCTGGTGCTTGGCTCAAAGTCACCCAGCTGATTTTCATGACTGTGAGACTAGAATTCACAGTCTCCCTGTTTCTAGGCCAGCATCTTAACCACTACACCATACTAGCTTTCTCATTCCATGGAATCTGGAAGTCATAGCACTCGCCTAGGGCACAGTACCTCCCCTGTCATTCAGATGACATCAATCTTGCTGGTTGTCCCCTTAGCAGGTTCATAGGTGGCCCATTCTTGTTGTGAATATTGCCTGCAACACCTAGTGTTGTACTTCAATTGTTTATCCGCTTTTATTTCATTGAATCTGAGCGGTGTGTCAATCGGGCGGCCCTATAAATCTCCCGGAGAAATTAATCAGCAATCATGACAGACATATTAAGTAGGTCAATCTAAGAGACAAGATGTGACTTACTCCTGTACGGGAGTAAGTCAGGAGCTGGGTGCTGACTCTACATCTCTGCACTTCAACTCCTGGTCAGAAGAGACAGCTCAGCAAATCCACTCCGTATCCTCCAGGAAATTATTCAAGCCAGTTGTTCGAAGATGGCAGCAGCTTCTTTGGCAGCCCGTGGAAAATTTTATTGCTCGTCTTGGGGACCAAATTAACTTTCCACCAAGCCATTGATAGTCCAAGCAGCATTTACGGTCGCGAAGCAATCCCATAATTAGACTCGGAAGAAGATAAATTCTACACGCAGATACACTCATAATACGTCTCTACCCCCCTCTTGAGTTGCCGAAGAATAAACCAGCATATATTTTCCCCCCTCATAATTACGACATTTAAATTATTACATTAACTTCACACTGTGATTACGACTTCCCCAAATTGTGCGATGCGTGCCGCGTTTCGGGGTGTGTGTGTGTGTTGCGCTCCTGAGATCGGAGGACTGGGCTTTAAGCAGAAATGTGCTCGGAGGCCACACTGCAAGGAAGTGAAGTTGAACTAGGGAAGATAAGGACCAATAATGTTGTTGGACATAAAACATGGAACAACAGAGTTGGAAGGGAGCTTGGAGGTCTTCTAGTCCAACCCTCTGATCGAGCAGGAGAGCCAGACAAATGGTTGTCCAGTCTCTTTTTGAAAGCTTCTAGTGATGGACTTCTGAAGGCAAGACATTCCATTGGTCGATTGCTCTCACCATTAAGAATGCTATTCTAGGTGGCTTCTCTCCTTGGTTAGTTTCCACCCATCATTTCTTGTCTGGCCTTTTGATGCTTTGGAAATGTTTGACCCCCCTTGTCTTTGTAGGAGCCCCTCAAATATTGGAACACTGCTATCATGTCTATCCTAGTCCTTCTTTTCATTAGACTAGACATACTGTATTTTTCGGAGTATAAAACACACTTCCCCCCCCCATAAAAGAGGGTGAAAATTTGAGTGCATCTTATACACCAAATGTAGTCCTGCCCACCCGCCGGCCCCCCCGGATAATGGGGTGCGCGGAGGTGGCAATAGGCTATGGCAATCCCTGCAGCCTGAAACAGCTGATCTTCGGGAGGCTGATCCAACCGGCAATCAGCTGCTTGTGCTAATCGGGCTGTGCTGAAGCTTAAGCTGAAACAGGCTGTTTGCTGCAAGGAGGCAAACAGCTGGGAGGCAGAGGCAGATTTTTTTTCCTTGCGCTAATCAGGCTGTGTGGAAAATGAAACTGAAACTGAAAAAGGCTGTTTGCTGTTTGCTGCAAGGAGGCAGATTGCTGGGAGGCAGAGGCAAAGGCAGATATTTTTTTTATTTTCCTCCCCAAAAAAGGTAGGTGCATTTTATAGTCCAGAGCGTCTTATACTCCAAAAAATACAGTACTCAATTTATGTAACCATTCTTCATAAGTTTTAGTCTCCAGCGCCCTAATCACTCTTGTTGCTCTTCTCTGCACTTTTTCTAGAATCTCAACACCTTTTTTTTTAAATATTGTGGTGACCAGAACTGGATGCAATATTCCAAGTGTGGCCTTACTAAGCTTTGTAAAGTGGTATTAGAACTTCCCCTGATCTTTATTCTACGTCTCTATTAATGCACGCTAGGATTGTATTAAGGTTTTTTTTTTTTTTTTGCTTCTGCTGCACACTGTGGGCTCGTATTTAAATGATCTTTTTTCACTAGGACTCCAAGAATATATTCACAGTAGTTCAAGAACATAAGTGTTGGACCAACAAGGCTCTAGTAGGGAGAAATGGACATTGGTTTGCTTGTTTCCTGAATTATTTTGTAAATAACTCTAGGCAGTGAACACACACAGTAGTCCCTCTTCCTCCTGTTTTTCACGCAACAACAACCCTTTGAGATGAATTGGGTTGAGAAAGAATGACTGGTCCAAAATTACCCGGCTGGCTTTTGTGACTAAGGTGGAACTAGAACTCACCTTCTCCTGGTGATTGGCCCAAAGTTACCCAGCTGGCTTACATGCCTAGGGCAGGACTAGAACTCATTGTCTCCTGATGGTTGGTCCCAAGTCCTGGAGCCTACTTTCATGCCTTAAGGTGAGACTAGAATTCACAAATGCCTGGCGATTCACCCAAAGTCACCCAGCCAGTTTTAATGCCTAAGGTGGGACTAGAACTCACCGCTTCCTTGTGATTGGCTCACAATCATCCAACCAACCTTCAGATCTTAAGGTGAGACTAGAATTCACCATCTCCTGGTGATTGGCTCAAAGTCCCATAGCCCGCTTCCATGCATATGGCACAGGGGTGGGTTTCAAATTTTTTTACTACTGGTTCTGTGGGTGTGGCTTGGTGGGCATGGCTTAGTGGGCGTGGCAGGGGAAGGATACTGTAAAATCTCCATTCCCACCCCACTCCAGGGGAAGCTTACTGCAAAATCCCCATTTCCTCCCGATCAGCTGGGACTTGGGAGGCAGAGAAGAGACGGAGGCGAGGCCAGTCAGAATTTTTACTACCGGTTCTCCAAACTACTCAAAATTTCCGCTACCGGTTCTCCAGAACTGGTCAGAACCTGCTGAAACCCACCTCTGCTATGGCATGACTAGAACTCACTTTCTCCTGGTGACTGAGCCACAATGACTCGGAAAGCTTCCATGCCTTAAGGACGAACTAGAACTCACAGTTTTCCTGGTTTTTTGTTAGCCTGATAGCTTAACCCTCAGATCGAAGTATTTTTTTTTTAACTCTTCTTTGTATGTGTGTGTTACACATGCACAAATTGTCAGATGGAACTTTATGCACATTTAAAGTACATTCCCCCCCTCACCATTCCCTTGCAATCATGGTCTCCTTCTCCAGATTTATCCAACTGGAATGGAATCTCCCTGAATCCCGGAGGCCTCTTCCACTGTGTATATTCAGAACACGGGTTAATTTAGGAACCACCTTAAGTAGGTTAAATGAAAACAACCTATATTTATGCCTGGCGTAGGTTGCAGCCTAGTCCAAGGTCTCTCGTGTTGCCTCCTATTAACATTTCCCCACTGCAGCTTTAAAGAAATGTCACCCGAATCAGGATATTTATGTGCCTGATTTCCAAATGCATGCTAATCAAATGCAAAGGCTCCTCTTTATCCACCTCATTTACACGTTTTAAGTTCTCCCATTAATGGATTAGCTTCTACTCTGAATGTTTTACTCATCACTGCACATTTCCTGTGATGAGGATGAGGATGATTTTTAAAGGGTCGGCCTTCTCCAACAGGACACTCTGCAAATATTTGGGGCATGCTATTTTAGAATTCCCACCCGGCAGGGTCCGAAATTTTGATTGGGAACTCTTTTTTTTTGTTATTAATATCTATCTATCTATCTATCTATCTATCTATCTATCTATCTATCTATCTATCTATCTATCCATCCATCCATCCTTCCCTCCCTCTCTCTCTCACACACACACATTACCCCCTCTCTCCTTATCTATCTATCATCTATCTATCTATCTATCTATCTATCTATCTATCTATCTATCATCTATCTATCTATCTATCTATCTATCTATCTATCTATCTATCATCTATCTATCTATCTATCTATCTATCTATCTATCTATCTCTCTATCTGTTATATATCTCTCTCTATCTGTTATATCTCTCTCTCTATCTGTTATATCTCTCTATCTCTCTCTGTCTGTCTATCGATTTATCCATATTATATATACACACACAAATAACAAAGAATTTTCTGCCATCTGCCTCTATCACCTCTATCTCATCCCTCTCTCTCTCATCTATCACCTACCTACAATGTCTCTCATCATCTATATCTCTCATCTATGTAATCTATCATTTTTATCTATCTATCTGTCTGTCTGTTATATATCTCTGTCTGTCTGTCTGTCTGTCTGTCTGTCTGTCTATCTATCTATCTATTATCTATCTGTTATCTCTCTCTCTCTATCTGTTATATCTCTCTATCTCTCTGTCTGTCTGTCTGTCTATCTATCCATATTATATATACACACGCAAACACAAAGAGTTTTCTGCCATCTGCCTCTGTCACCTCTATCTCATCCCTCTCTCTCTCATCTATCACCTACCTACAATGTCTCTCATCATCTATATCTCTCATCTATGTAATCTATCATTTTATCTATCTGTCTGTCTGTCTGTTATATATCTCTATCTATCTATCTGTCTGTCTGTCTATCTATCTATTATCTATTATCTATCTATCTGTTATCTCTCTATCTCTCTATCTGTTATATATCTCTATCTCTGTCTGTCTGTCTATCTATCTATCCATATTATATATACACACACACACAAAGAGTTTTCTGCCATCTGCCTCTATCATCTCTATCTCTCATCCCTCTCTCTCATCTATCACCTATCTACAGTGTCTCTCATCATCTATATCTCTCCATCTATGTAATCTATCATATCTATCTATCTATCTATCTATCTATCTATCTATCTATCTATCTATCTATCATTTTTATTTTTATATCTTCATTATATTATCCTTTTTATTAGTTTATAACATAAAATACAAAAACACAAAAGCAAATAATAGGAAAATTAAGGGAGGGAAAAAGGGAAGGGAAAAGTGTAGAAAAGAAGGGAAAAAGAAAGAAAAGGCATTGACTTCCGACTCCCTTGGTGCAGTAGAATGAGAGAGTAACAGCTAACCTCAAGTGTTTACTTTTACATAACAGTATCAACTTGCCATTTCTATAACAACAGATCTATCTAATCTCAAAATCAAGGTTTCATTTTTTTCCCCGCCTCGAGCACAAAGTCCAGAAACGGTTTCCAAGGTTTCCAAGTAGAAACAATTCAACAATTTCCCCTTCAGTCAATTCAGCCATTTCTGCTAACTCTTATCAGCTTTTGCAACTGTTCATCCAGATTGGGAACTCTCACATTTGCAGATTTAAATCCTTTCTAGGGTCCCAAGTTGGAAGGATGACCCACCTGTTAGAAATCAGTGGGTTTCCTTTCCCTCATTATAGGTTGTCTTTTTTTTTTTTAATTTGATTTATATGCTGCCCTTCTGCGGAGACTCAGGGCGGCTTCCAATGTGTTAAGCAATAGCCTTCATACTTTTGTATATTTATACAAAGTCAGCTTATTGCCCCCACAACTGGGTCCTCATTTAACCTACCTTAGACAGGATGGAAGGCTGAGTCAACCTTGAGCCTGGTAAGATTTGAACCTGCAGAAATTGCAGGCAGCTGTGTTAATAACAGGGTGCATTAAACCACTGTACTACCAAGGCTCTTAAGTCTTTAAGTTACGACCATAATTGAGCCCATAATTTCTGTGGCTCCCTTCCTCCCTCCCTTCCTTTTTTCCCTTCCTTTTCCTTCCTTCCTTCTTTCCTTTTTCTTCCTTCCTCCTCCTTCTCCCTCCTCCTCCTCCTTCAGTGTTTTTACCACCACCTCTCCTTCTCTTTCTTCTTCTCCTTCCTCCTCTCCTTCCTCCTCCTCCTTTATCCACCTACTTCCATCCCTTCCTTCTTTCTTTTCTTCCCCGCTCCCTCCCTTCCTTTTCCTTCCTTCCTTCCTTCCTTCCTTCCTTCCTTCCTTCCTTCCTTCCTTCCTTTTCCTTCCTTCCTTCTCCTTCTCCTTCTCCTTCTCCTCCTCCTCCCCTTCCCCCTCCAGAAAAGAGGAGGTGTTTTGAAGAAAAAAGCACCTTTGAGACATTTAACAGACAAGGAAATATTTTCGGATGATCTTTCTGTGAGAGGTAAGACAGATGAAAACCTGAAAAAACATCTTCTTGGTAGCTATCACATCATTATGGAACAGCTTCTCCTACAGTTGGAGACAGTCCCTGCATGTCCATCTATAGGCAGGTGGCGTAGACATTTTTATTTTATCAGTTATTTGGACATAAATGTGTTATGCTTGCTTTATTACCTTTTTTCCCTGGCTTTTAATTTATATTTTCTTGTTTCTGTTTTTTTATGAGGAAGCTCTGTAATGGATTCTTGGGTTTTTATGAGGTTATCTGTTATGTTTTATTTGTTTTTATCGTTTGTAAACTATCTAAAGTCTGGTGATGGAGGGCATTCTATAAATATTGCAACTATTCTATATGAATAGAGTAGAGTAGAGTAGAGTAGAGTAGAGTAGAGTAGAGTAGAGTAGAGTAGAGTAGAGTAGAGTAGAGTAGAGTAGAGACATAAGAGAAGGGAAGGGAAGAGGGAAGGGAAGGGAAGGGAAGGGAAGGGAAGGGAAGGGAAGGAAAGGAAAGGAAAGGAAAGGAAAGGAAAGGAAAGGAAAGGAAAGGAAAGGAAAGGAAGTAAATTGATTAATAAGGGAAGGGAAGGGAAGGGAAGGGAAGGGAAGGGAAGGGAAGGAAAGGAAAGGAAAAGAAAGGAAAGGAAAGGAAAGGAAAGGAAAGGAAAGAAAGGAAAGGAAAGGAAAGGAAAGGAAAGGAAAGGAAAGGAAAGGAAAGGAAAGGAAGGAAAGGAAAGGAAAGGAAAGGAAAGGAAAGTTTCCATCCATTATTCCTTGTCTGGCCTTCTGGTGCTTTGGAAAATAAGTTGACCCCCTCTTCTTTGTGGCAGCCCCTCAAATACTGGAAGACTGCTATCATGTGCCCCCTTAGTCCTTCTTTTCTCTAGACTGGCCATACCCAATTCCTGCGAGTCCTGTGTTCCTTTCCTTTCTTAAGCTATAGCAGATAATTATTTTTTTACTGGAAGTTCCTGTAATAATGCAACCCACCTTGAATTATGCCCACACACAGTATGAAGTTAGAGACATAGAATAGAATTGGGAGGGAGCTTGGAGGTCCTCTAGTCCACCCTCCCCTGCTCAGACAGGAAACCCTATACCATTTGACAAAAACAGTTGTCTGATATCTTCTTAAAAACCTCCAGTGGTGGAGCACCCACAGCTTCTGGAGGCAACTTCTGTTCCACTGGTTGATACTCCTCACTGTTAAGAATTTTCTCCTTAGTTCTAGGTTGCTTCTCTCCTTGATTCGTTTCCATCTATTGTTTCTCCTCCTGCCTTTTTGGACTAGAATAATCACCATAAAGTTCAAGCAATCAACATCTAGCCCCAATCATTTATTTATTTATTTATTGGTTCGATTTATATGCCGCCCTTCTCCGGAGACTCAGGGCTGCTTACGATGCGTTAAGCAACAGCCTTCATACTTTTGTATATACCTGCTTAGTAGGGCTTTCGGGCCCCCCTAAGCGATGTTCTTTTTTTTTATACAAAGTCATCTTATTGAACCCACAATCTGGGTCCTCATTTTACTTACCTCGGAAGGATGGAAGGCTGAGTCAACCTTGAGCCTGGTGAGATTTGAACTTGCAGTAATTGTAGGCAGCTGGTGTTACTTAACAGTGCTTTAGTCTGCTGCGCCACCCAGGCTCTTGGTGGCGTAGCATCAACGTACTCAACATCATTTTTACTTACCCTAATGCCTAAAGCATTAAAACAAAGATGATTAGGGGGCTGGAGGCTAAAACATATGAAGAACGGTTGCAGGAACTGGGTATGTCTAGTTTAATGAAAAGAAGGACTAGGGGAGACATGATAGCAGTCTTCCAATATCTCAATGGTTGCTACAAAGAAGAGGGAGTCAAGCTATTCTCCAAAGCACCTGAAGGCAGGACAATGTTAAGACACTTGGGTTCCTCCTGGACTCACGGCTGTCTTTAGAAGAGTATTTGACGGCTGTGGCCAGGAGGACTTTCTATCAAGTTCACCTGATCCGCCAGTTGTGTCCCTTTCTGGATCGGGACTCCTTACACACGGTCACTCGTGCCCTCGTCATTTCTTGCCTGGACTACTGCAATGCTTTCTACATAGGGCTCCCCTTGAGGAGCACCCAGAGGCTCCAACTGGTTCAGAATGCGGCCGCGCAGGTGGTTATGGGAGTGATGTGGCATTCCCATGTAACACCTCTCCTGCGCGAGCTGCACTGGCTCCCGGTGGTCTTCCAGGTGCATTTCAAGGTCTTGGTTACCACCTTTAGAGCGCTCCATGGCTTAGGACCTGGGTACTTACAAGACCGCCTTCTGCCACCAGTAGCCTCTCACCGGCCAGTACGCTCCCATAGAGAGGGGCTCTTCAGGGTGCTGTTGGTCAAACAGTGTCGACTGGCGGCCCCCAGGGGGAGAGCCTTCTCTGTGGGGGCACCCGCCATCTGGAACGAGCTCCCCCCGGAGATACAGAAGATCCCGGATTTACGCACTTTCTGTCGTGCCCTCAAGACCCTTTTATTTCAACAGGCTGGCCTGGCCTAACTTCCTTTTAATTATTAATTTTAAATTTGTTTTAAAATAATAGGGGTGTTTTAATCTGTATGGACCAAATTATTTAATGTGCTTTTACATTGTTTTTTAAATCTTGTATTATGTGTTTTTTATCTTTTGGCTGTTCACCGCCCTGAGTCCTTCGGGAGTAGGGCGGTATATAAATTCAAAATAAAGTAAAGTAAAAGTAAAAGACGCAATGGGTAGAAACTAATCAAGGAGAGAAGCAACTTAGAAGTAAGGAGAAATTTCCTGACAGTAAGAACAATTAACCAGTGGAACAACTTGCCTCCAGAAATTGTGAATGCTCCAACACTGGAAGTTTTAAAGAAGAGATTGGAAAACCATTTGTTTGAAGTGGTGTAGGGTTTCCTGCCTGGGCAGGGGGTTGGACTAGAAGACCTCCAAGGTCCCTTCCGACTCTGTTATCCTATTCTATTTTAAAATCAATGAGAGCCTGCTATTTTTCGCCAAGACACAGATTGCGCAAATAACCGTTTCTCTCCGACGTTTCATTTCTAGCTCACTTCACATTTTTAATTCTTCTTCCCCGTGATGCTTAATACACAACGACTCTGATGAACACAACGGAATAGCTTCGAGTGTGCTGGTTTAAAACTCCCTACAGTCTAGTAAACCAGAGAGGCGTTGTGCAAACGGGGAGTAGCAGCCCTATATATAGCAAAACATACTGCAATTCCTCCAGGGAACAAAACTACTTTCCAAGCTCACATACTGCATGTCGACTCTGTGTGTGTGTGTGTGTGTGTGTGTGTTTGTGTTTGTGTGTGCGTACGCAGGCAAACCCACACAATCTTTTAAGGCATTGCTCATGGCTTGTTTCTGTCTTGGTTAGAGGCAAAATCCATCATTCCAGCATTTTTTGCCCCCTTTTATCTTTGGCTGCGTAGATCCTTTTATAGTTATTCAATATACAGACTGGGTGAAATCAGGCTTAATAGCAGAAACTGTGAGGGGGATCTTGGAGGCTTAGTGGACAACCAGATAAATATGGGCCAACGGTGTGCAGTGCCAGCCAAAAAAGCCAATGCAATCCTAAATTGCATTAACAAAGGGATACAATCAAGATCAAGTGAGGTACTAAGACCACTCTATAATGCCTTAGTAAGACCACACCTAGAGTGCTGCATCCAGTTTTGTAAAAAAAGATGTGGAGACTCTAGAAAGAGTGCAGATAAGAGCAATCAGGATGATGAGGGGTAGTGGTGGGTTCCTCCCGGTTCGGTCCGGTTCGGCTGAGCCGGTAGCCAGCACTACACCATTTCAGACAAATGGTAATGGAAATCCAGTCTCTTCTTGAAAGCTTATTGTTAAGTTAAGTCTGGCTTCCCCGTTGACTTTGCTTGTCAGGAGGTCTCAAAGATCATGTGACCCTGGGACACGCATGGTGATCAGTGGTGGGTTCCTCCTGGTTCGGTCCGGTTCGGCAGAGCCTGTAGCGGTGACGATATGACGTCACCGAACCGGTTCTCCCCACCCGCCCTCCCACCCCCCACCCCCCAGGTTATTCTTACCTTTTATTTGGTCCCACCCCCAATCTCTTGCTGCCTCCTGAGTCCCAGCTGATGACTAGAGGGAAAATAACTGTTTAAACTCTTGCCGGGGGGCTTCAAAGGGCCGCCCTACAGCTGATCAGTGTTAAAAGCAAACAAATGAGTCGGGTCGTAAGTGCGAGGACTGGTTGTACGTGCGAGGACCTTCCAGAAATGACTCTGGCCAGCTAGCCATGCCCACCTAGTTACATGACCTCCAAGCCACACCCACAAAATAAGCCACACCCACAGAACCAGGAGTAAAAAAATTTAGGACCTACCCCTGATGAGGGGGATGGAGGCTAAAACATACAATGAACGGTTACAGGAACTGGGCATGGTTCGTCTAGTGAAGAGAAAGACCTTCTCTTGGGCAAGGAGATCTGCTTCTCCTCTACAAAATCCCTCGCCTACGACAATGCTGTATAAATAACAATAACCATCAGGGCCTCCTCCTTCTCCCTATTGTGGATATGTATTTTTTCGCATTGTAATGGTTACATTATATGCACTTTGGTTCGGCTTCCATAATTAGAAAGGAATTCATATTTTATTACTGTGCTCTATCAAACAAATTATTCTCCACTTAGAGGAAGGCAGGAGAGAGGGAAAGGAGTCAGAAATATGCCATCAAGATGGCCATAAATATTCCCTGAGAATACTGCAATGGAAATTTCATGGGAAAGTCCCTCTGGGGGTGAGCAGGGAGTGTGTGTGTGTGTTGGGGGGGAATCTTTATCATCCAGTCCAGGCGATGCTCACTGCAGCATAATCAAAAGCCACCCCAATTTTTCAAGTGCAACATGGATATGGAAGGAGAACGGATGGCAGAAACTGGGGGTGGAGTTAAAAAGGGAATCAGCCTAGAATCCCTACATAGCCACAAGTGAACTAAGTCCAACTTCCCTTGAATGCCACTCACCTTCAACTGACTCTAACCAAATAGTGACCGTTAGTTGAGAAGATTCCTGTGCTTGGCACGAGTAGCAATACATCAGTTTAATTGGACCTTCTTACGTGGACCTACTTGTCAGAGGCAATCAGCCCCGTTATCTTGCTAGGGTAATTGCCTGGATCGTGGCATTTTCCTTGTGTATACTCTTGAAAAAATAAGACCGGAATACATCTTCTAATTAAACTCATATTTATTGTAAAGAAGAAAATAAAACATCTAACTATCTAAAATAATTAAATTGTTACATTTTGATAAAGTTCCTACCGGCTACATCTCTGTAGCCGGACTTCTCTTGGCAAGAGAACAAAGAAAAGTGTGAAGTAGAAAGAAAGGAATGTGGATGTACATAGTATCAGTTACTGATAAGAAGTTTGGCAAGCTACGGAAAGTCTGACAGTCCAGAAATAATGAGCTCAGCTGGTAAATACAAAAACGCAGTGACACTACTTTCACACCTGACACCATCCATCCATCCATCCATCCATCCATCCATCCATCCATCCATCCAATCTCTCTCTCTCGCTCTCCCTCCCTCCCTCCATCCATCTACTATATCTATCCATCTGTAGAAGAATGGATGGCAGAAGCTGGGGGCAGAGTGGAAAGGAGGATCAACCTAGAATCCCTACATAGTCACAAGTGAAGTAAGCACCCCAGTGAGTGTTTTTGACCCTTATCTAACCAAGTGATGACTGTCCCTTGAGAAGATTCCTGGCATTGGCATGAGTAGCAATAAATCAGTTTAAGTCAATCTTCTAGTGTGAACTTGGTCTTTCACATCTGACACTGGAAGGATGGAAGGCTGAGTCAACCTGGTGAGATTCCATCTGCCAAATTGCAGGCAGCCAGCAGTCAGCAGAAGTAGCCTGCAGTACTGCACTCTAACCATTGCGCCACCATGGCTCACCTTAGACATGAAAGACAGCTGGGCGACTTTGGGCCAATCACTAGGAGAGGGGAGTTCTAGCCCCGCCATAGGCACAAAACCCCTGGCCGTCTTTCGGCCAATGACCAAGAGAGATGAGTTCTAGTTCCATCTTAGGCACAAAAGCCACTGGGTGACTTTGGGCCAATCACCAGAAGATTCCTGGCATTGGCATGAGTAGCAATAAATCAGTTTACATCGATCTTCTAGTCTGAACTTGGTCTTTCACACCTGACACCATCCATCCATCCATCCATCCATCCAATATCTCTCTATCCCTCCATTCCTCCATTCCTCCATCCATCCATTTAACCATCCATCCATCCATCCATCCAATATCTCTCTATCCCTCCATGCCTCCATGCCTCCATCCATCTATCTATCCATCCATCCCATCCATCCATCCATCCATCCACTATATCTATCCACCTATAGGAGAAGGGATGGCAAAAGCTGAGGGCGGAGTGAAAAGGGGGATCAGTCTAGAATCCCTACACAGTCACAAGTGAAATAAACACCCCAGTGAGTGCTTTTGACCCTTATCTAACTCTAACCAAGTGATGACTGCTACCTGAGAAGATTCCTCTACATAGGCATGAATAGCAATAAATCAATTTAATTGGACCTTCTCATGTGGACCTGGTCTTTCAGGCCTGACAGGGGCAGGGTTTTGAAATCATAGGTGAGGAGTGTTAACACTGATGATGTTACCTAGTTGGGGAATGAAACATCTGCAAGAAAACAACCAGGCTCAGATAGAACCATGGACTCCTCATTTCAACCCTGAGCTACAAAGATTCTCCTTTATTGGAATCATATATCTTGAATTTCTTGATTCTCCCCATGGATGTGTCTGGCTGCAAATGGTAATCCTTTCCATTACCCCTACACTACCCCTACACCATCATCCCAATCTTGAGAAGGGGTCAAGCAGGGAATTAGCCTGGACTTGTTACGTAAACACCAACGGGCAAGGTCTGATCTCCCCTGAATGCCTTTGAGCCTTATCTGGTCTTTCCTGGGTGAAAATTGCCAGTCAGGGAGGATTTTTTTTTTAATTTGATTTATATACCACCCTTCTCCGGAGACTCAGGGCAGCTTACAATGCGCTAAGCAATAGCCTTCATCCCTTTGTATATTTATACAAAGTCAGCTTATTGCCCCCACAAACTGGGTCCTCATTTCACCTACCTTAGAAAGGATGGAAGGCTGAGTCAACCTTGAGCCTTGGCGAGATTCGAACCTGCAGTAATTGCAGGCATCTGGTCTTAATAACCAGCTTAATAACAGGGTGCCTTAAACCACTGTACTACTACAGGATTACTGTAGTATAGGCAGTAAGCAATAAAGTAGCTCCCAAAGGTGTTTTTTCAAAAGGCAGCTGGACTTTGATTGTTTGTTTTTTTCCTTGAAGACATGTCACTTCTCATCTAGGAAGCTTCTTCCGTTTCTGCAGAACACTTCTTTGCTTCAGAGCTGAAGAAGCTTCTTGGATGAGAAGCAAAACGTTTTCAGGAGAAAAACAAAGAACGTCCAGTTATCTTTGGAAAATCACCTCTGGGATAACCATGACCTGGATGATTGAGAATCTCCATAAATAAAGGCTGAAAAATAATAATAATCAGGAGATATATCTTCAATAAATCCAGAGTTGTGACTGCCTTCCTGCACGGCCACGCAAAGCAGCCGTTTTCTTAAGCCTAACATGTCAAAGTTACACCTGATATATCCCAGTGAGGAAGTCGTGAATCATGAGCAGGATGAATCAAGAAATATTAAACCCACCCAGAGGTCCTTAGTCCTCTTCTATCACCCAGGTCCTGCAAAACCTTACTAGTGACTCACTATTCAGTTATATCCTCCTTCTCAAGCGGTTACATCGAATACCTGACACATTTTTGGAGGGTTTCGAGGTTCAGCCAAGATTGAAATCCCGTAGGCCAGCATGGAAAACAGTTATTCACCTATCATCTACCCAGTTTAACCCTGAAAATGCCCGGAGAGAGGAAAGGACAAGATCCTTCCTTGCAGCCTGACCATTTTCCAACTGGCTGACAAAGTGTACTCAACGCTTAGTCCTTAATAGTGGTGCAGTGGTTAGAGTGCAGTCCTGTAGGCTACTTCTACTGATCACCGGCTACCAGCAGTTTGGCAGTTCGAATCTCACCAGGCTCCAGGCTGACTCAGCCTTCCATCCTTCCGAGGTGGGTAAAATGAGGACCCAGATTGTTGGGGGGCAAGAGACTGACTCTGTAAACTGCTTAGAGAGGGCTATGAAGCACTATGAAGTGGTATATAAGTCTAAGTGCTATTGCTAATGGTACTACATCCCAGAGGTGGGTTTCAGCAGTTCTGGAGAACTGGTAGTGGAAATTTTGAGTAGTTTAGAGAATCAGTAAATACCATCTCTGACTGGCCCCGCCCCATCTATTCTCTGTCTCCCGAGTCCCAGCTGATCGGGAGGAAATGGGGATTTTGCAGTAATCTTCCCCTACAGTGGGGTGGGAATGGAGATTTTACAGTATCCTTCCCCTGCCACGCCCACCAAGCCACACCCACAGAACCGGTAATAAAAAAATTTGAAACCCACCACTGCTACAGCCACATGGAGAGAAGCAGTTGGGTTCCACAAGGTTCCACCTTAGGCCCAATACTCTTCAATATCTTCATAAACGACTTAGATGAGGGAATAGAAGGAGAACTTACCAAATTTGCAGATGATACTAAGCTGACAGGAATAGCCAACACTACAGAAGACAAGCTCAGGATCCAAAAAAAGATCTTGACAGACTTGAACCCTGGGCCCTAACTAACAAAATGAATTTATTTATTTATTTAGCGTACGGTTGGTCACACACAGTATTAAAACACTTCATTTTTACATTTTACATTTACAAAATGAAATTCAAGGTAGAGAAAAGAAAAGTCTTACACTTAGGCAAGAAAAACCAAAAGTACACATATAGGGATACCATAGTCTCTTGAGACTGAAGGATGCCAATGGTGGCTCAGTGGCTAAGACACTGAGCTTGTCGATCGAAAGGTTGGTAGTTCAGCGGTTCGAATTCCTAGTGCCGTGTAACAGTGTGAGCTCCCGTTACTTGTCCCAGCTTCTGCCAACCTAGCAGTTCGAAAGCAGGTAAAAAATGCAAGTAGAAAAATAGGGACCACCTTTGGTGGGAAGGTAACAGCGTTTCGTGCGCCTTTGGCGTTAAATCATGCCGGCCACATGACCATGGAGACGTCTTCGGACAGCGCTGGCTCTTTGGCTTTGAAACGGAGATGAGCACTGCCCCCTAGAGTCAGGAACGACTAGCACATATGTGAGAAGGGAACCTTTATCTTTACACATATAGACTGGGTGAAACCAGGCTTAATAGCAGTAACTGTGAGAGGGATCTTGGAGTCTTAGTGGACAACCAGCTAAATATGAGCTAGCAGTGTGCGGTGGCAGCCAAAAAAGCCAGTGCATTCCTAAATTGCATTAACAGAGGGATTCAATCAATGCTTGTGCAGGGGTTGGACTAGAAGGCCTCCAAGGGTCCCTTCCAACTCTTGTTATTCTGTTACTCTCTTGTCCTCACTCTTTGAGCCAACCTTACGTTGCAAAAGCGGACTCTGTCACACTCATTCAAACTGTTTATGGAGATTCTCAATCACGAGCGGTCATTGATGGTCCCTGAACTTGGGTTATTCTCTTGCAGAAATCTCAGCAGGAGGTTGGGCTAAGAAAACATATGAAGAACTGGGGATGTCTAGTTTAATGAAAAGAAGGACTAGGAGAGACATGATAGGAGTCTTCCAATATCTCAGGGGCTGCCCCAAAGAAGAGGGAGTCAAGCTATTCTCCAAAGCACCTGAAGGAAGGACAAGAAGCAATGGGTGGAAACTAATCAAGGAGAGAAGCAACTTAGAACTAAGGAGAAATTTCCTGAAAGTGAGAACAATGAATCAGTGGAACAACTTGCCTCCAGAAGTTGTGAATTCTCCAACACTGGAAATTTTTAAGAAGATGTTGGAGAACCATTTGTCTGAAGTGGTGTAGGGTTTCCTGCCTAAGTAGGGGGTTGGACTAGAAGACCTCCAAGGTCCCTTCCAACTCTTTTATTCTATTCTATTCTGTTCTGTTCTGTTCTGTTCTGTTCTGTTCTACTCTACTCTACTCTACTCTACTCTACTCTACTCTACTCTACTCTACTCTACTCTACTCTACTCTACTCAATTCTAGTCTAGTCTAGTCTAGTCTAGTCTAGTCTAGTCTAGTCTAGTCTAGTCTAGTCTAGTCTAGTCTAGTCCAGTCTAGTCCAGGGGTGAAATCCAGCAGGTTCTGGAGAACCTGTAGCGGAAATTTTGAGTAGTTCAGAGAACTGGCAAATGCCACTTCTGGTTGGCCTCAGAGTGGGGTGGGAATGGAGATTTTGCTATATCCTTTCCCTGCCACGCCCACCAAGCCACACTACGCCCACCAGGCCACGCCCACAGAACCTGTAGTAAAATAATTTGGATTTCACGTCTGGTCTGGTCTGGTCTAGTCTAGTCTAGTTGACCTCCGAGGCGCCCTTCCTGCTCTGCAATTCTACTTACTTTCTTTCTTTCTTTCCCTCTCTCTCTCTCTCTCTCTCTCTCTCTCCTTCTGCAGCATTAAAACAATCAGCCAGGCAGATGGGAAGGGGTTGGTTGTCACCCTCTCTCCCTTCGATCTTTCCCGTCCCTTTGCTTTCCAAGCTTCCTTCCAGTGCTATTTTCTTTAACTTAGAAAGACGCTGCCTCGACCATTTGCCAGACTCCTGACTGTGCACTGATGCACATAAACACTTAGCTTTGAACACAATTGGAGAATGAAAGAGCTCTTTTAAAAAAAAATAAAAAAATTGCTGCCGTAGAGTAATATACCAATTCCTTGAAGCCTAGGGGGAGGAGGAAAAAAAAAATAGAAAGAAAGGAAAAAGAAAAAGAAAGAAAAAAAAACCCCACCATCCTGGCATCCATTATGGCATCTGTGTGTGTAACCCAACTGCATTCCTTTCTTTTTTTTTCCTTTCCAAAAGAAGAAAGAAACAAATTACCATAATTTAAACGCTTTTCACGGAGTATAATGATGCTTGCAAGAGTTCCCTCGCACTCCCTTTCGCTCCTCGGCGCTGCCCCAGTTTGAACGTCAATGCATAATAAGTCATTTTATTTTATTTTTTTTCACCAACATCCGGGATGACGTTGCAATCGCAGAAAGAAAAGAAAACCGGCCAGATCAACCTGTCGAGATTGCAATCCTAACCGGATTCCTTAACCTGAATTCTTTTCCTCGCTTCTTAAAAAAAAAAGAGCTTCGTTTTTAGCAATAGCACTTATATACCGCTTCACAGCATGGCTCAAGGAAGGGAAGGAAGGGAGGGAGGGAGGGAGGGAGGAAGGAAAAAAGATAAGGAGGGAGGGAGGGAAGGAAGGGAAGG
Source organism: Pantherophis guttatus (assembly GCF_059756535.1). Lineage (NCBI taxonomy): Eukaryota > Metazoa > Chordata > Lepidosauria > Squamata > Colubridae > Pantherophis > Pantherophis guttatus. The sequence goes on from NC_142064.1 coordinate 4,592,191, forward strand.
GAGAGAGGAAGGAAGGAGGGAGGGAGGGAGAGAGGAAGGGAAGGGAGGGAGGAAGGAAGGAAGGAAAGAAAGAAGATAAAGAAGGAATAGCAATAGCACTTAGACTTATATACCGCTTCACAGCATGGCTCAAGGAAGGGAGGGAGGGAGGGAGGGAGGGAGGAAGGGAAGGGAAGGGAAGGGAGCGAGGGAGGAAGGAAGGAAAGAAAGAAGATAAGGAAGGAATAGTGATAGCACTTAGACTTATATACCACTTCACAACATGGCTCAAGGAAGGAAGGAAGGAAGGAAGGAAGGAAGGAAGGAAGGA